>NW_026931879.1:327500-498513 GCF_032062105.1 Saccostrea cuccullata
AGGGAAATGTTAGTACTTAGCAGGAGTGGCAAAATTATAATGAAATGATCTTACCTTGTCTTTTTCTTAAGGACTAAGAAATACCTCTATTCCAGCGTTGTTGACATGCTGTTCCAATCCAATAAGCCCAGCCTCCTTCAATTCCTTATTCCACCATCTCCAACTATGAAGTCCCGGCAAAGAAAGGACAGAGAATATAAGACAAAGTAAAAAGAACAGAACAAAAAAACAAAACAACTATTACAAAAGATGTGTAGAGTGTGAGAGAGGGGAGGGAAATGTTAGGAGTGTCAAAATAATAATGAAACAATCTTACCTTGTCTTTTTCTTAAGGACTAAGAAATACCTCCATTCCAGCGTTGTTGGCATGCTGTTCCAATCCAATATCCCTAGCCTCCTCCAAATCCTCCAATGATGAAGAGCCAGCCACCTCCATGTTCCAACTCCACCATCTCCAACGATGAAGTGCCAGCCACCTTTAAGTCCACCATCTCCAATGATGAAGTCTCAGCAAAGAGAGAACAGAGAAGATTACACAAAGAAAAAACAACAGAACAAAAACAAAATGACTACATTGTATTACAAAAGATGTGCAGAGAGTGGGAGAGGGGAAGGAAATGTTAGTACTTAGTAGGAGTGCCAAAATAATAAAAAAAAATTATCTTACCTTGGCTTTTTCTTAAAGGTACTTGGACACAGATTTGAAGTTATTATTTTCTCTATAATATTACGACTTATATATTTTAATAGCATTTCACACAAAAATTAATTAAAAATCTTATTTCATTTAAAAGATATTGAAATTTCAAAATTTTCGGCGGGTTTGATTGACATATCCTTGCACTCTCACAAATTTAATTTTATTCTTAATCCTAAGGAAAAGTGGCAATCTCGTTTTGTATAAATGAAAAATATTAATACTATAATCCAGAAAATTCAGAGTAGACATGTTCGAAAGCAAAACAAACACACAATATATTGTCAGTCCGTGCAGTTATGGTAAGCAGACTGTGACAAGTGAACGCACCAGGTGAATTCTAAATATAAACAATAACAGAACTCGAGCCCTGTTTACAAAAACTATGTACATAACACGAGCATGCTCGATTTGCTAATCTCTGTACGCATCTCTTAGTTCGGAATGACGATACTTGTGAAGGTGTTTTGCTTTCTAACATTTCTACTCTGAATAAAATTATTTTTCTTGGTAAAAGTTTTAATATTTCTCAATACACATCAAAATTGCCACTTTTCCTTAGGATTAAGAATAAGGTTAAAATTTGTGAAAGTGCAAGGATGTGTCAATCAAACCCGCCAAAAAATTTAAAGTTTTAATAACTTTTAAATGAAATAAGATTTTTAATTAATTTTTGTGTGAAATGCTACTAAAATATATAATTCGTGTTATTATACAGAAAAAATGAGAAAATATTAACTTAAAATCTGTGTCCAAGTACCTTTAAGGACTAAGAAATACCTCCATTCCAGCGTTGTTGGCATGCTGTTCGAATCCAATATCCCCAGCCTCCTCCAAATCCTCCAACGATGAAGTGCCAGCCACCTTCAAGTTCACCATTTCCAATGATGAAGTCCCGGTAAAGAGAGAACAGAGAAGATTAGACAAATAAACAAACATAAGAATAAAAAAACAAAACAAAAGATGTGCTGAGAGTTGGGGAGGCAGGGGAAATGCTAGTACTTAGTAGGAGTGCCAAAATAATAATGAAACGATCTTACCTTGTTTTTTTCTTAAGGACTAAGAAATACCTCCATTGCAGTGGTGTTGACATGCTGTTCCAATCCAATAAGCCCAGCCTCCTTCAAGTCCTTATTCCACCATCTTCAACGATGAAGTCCCGGCAAAGAGAGAACAGAGAAGATTAGAGAAAGAAAAAACAACAGAAGAAAAACAAAACGACTATTATAAAAGATGTGTAGATAGTGGGAGAGGGGAGGGAAATGTTAGTACTTAGTAGGAGTGTCAAAATAATAATGAAACAATCTTACCTTGTCTTTTCCTTAACGACTAAGAAATACCTTCATTCCAGAGTTGTTGGCATGCTGTTCCAATCCATTATGTCCAGCCTCCTCCAAATCCTCCAACGATGAAGAGGCAGCCGCCTCCAAGTCCCAACTCCAGCATCTCCAACGATGAAGTGCCAGCCGCCTGCAAGTCCACCATTTCCAACGATGAAGTCCCGGCAAAGAAAGAACAGAGAAGATTAAACAAATAAACAAACAAAAGAGTAAAAAAAAAAACAAAACAAAAGATGTGCTGATAGTGAGGAGGAGAGGGAAATGTTAGTACTTAGTAGGAGTTCCAAAATAATAATGAAAAAATCTTACCTTGGCTTTTTCTTAAGGACTAAGAAATACCTCCATTCCAGCGTTGTTGGCATGCTGTTCCAATCCAATATCCCCAGCCTCCTCCAACAATCAAGAGCCAGTCACCACTAAGTCCTTATTCCACCATCTCCAACGATGAAGAACCAGCTTCCTCCACATCAACCATCTCCAATGATGAAGTCCCAGCAAAGAGAGAACAGAGAAGATTAGACAAATAAACAAACAAAAGAATAAACAAAACAAAACAAAAAACTATTGCAAAAGATGTGCTAAAATTTTAGTACTTTGTCTGATTGAGTATCAAAATAATAATGAAACTTTAGTACCTCTGCTTTTCCTTGATGACTAAGAAATACCTCCATTACAGAGCTGTTAGCATGCTGTTCCACTCCAATATGCCCAGCCACTTTTACTTAAATCACATTCTTCAATGATGAAATCCCTGCAAAGAGTGCAGAGAAAGGATTTCAAAGGTTGATATCAGGAAGGAAACTGAAAATAAATAAACAATACTTCAGTAGAGGCCAAATATTTGACTCAGTATCTTTTAGATGATTTACTTAATTGACTTATATTTGCACTTTTTAAATTTCTTCGACCAAGATAAAACTACAAATAGAAAAATACTTGGTTATTACATAAACCTACTGGTTCATTGTAAATTTACAGAATCAAGAGCACAAATTCAATTCAACCCTAAATTAAAAAATATATGTCCCACACATTATCCATTGGCATTTGAACACTGAGCTCACTTTAATGATACCCCACGCCTCCTAAATGATGATTATGGCAAAGTCTATGTTTTGCTCTTTGAGACCTGAAATAAGTGTCAGCTAGATCAAAAAGTAAAATAAGAGGTCACATGTAATGGCACAATGTAATAAAGAATCTATGAAAGTATCATTAAATCTTTTTCAGTGGAATGGAGGAATCGCGGATAAGAAATGGATGTACCCTTCAATATTAGAAAGAATGGCAGTATCCATGTAATATTAAGGGAGCCCAAATTATGTGCCACATCCAAAAATAAAATAGAAGGTGTACTTTGGCACTATTTAACAAAGATTCTATGAAAACCTCATTAAATTCTGTGAAGTCTCAATAAATTTCATTCAGTGGTAGAAGAGGAGTTGTAGATAAGAAATGGGTCCCAAAAGCGTATAAGACGGACAGACATACAGATGGATGGACAAACATCCCATCACTATATACCCCTTCCCCCTGCTTTGCAAGCAGGGGTATAATATGTCACGTTTACAATGAAAAAAACAACGAAAATTGAATTTATAATAGTGTTTAAAATGGGTATTCAGAACTAGTAAAATGACAACATGAAAATATTTCGATATCTTCCAATGTTCTTAACATTTGTTTGAGACAAGTTTTTAGTATTTGTTAGAGTACATATCAAACTTACTTTTGATACATAGAATGTTGTTTTTTTTTTTGAAAAATTGGTGTCTCTACAGAGGTTTTTAGGCAGACTTACGCTTTGCAGTGATTCAGATTTGTTGCATTGTAAAAGTATGTCGACTCTTTCAAAAACAATAACGAAACCAAACTGACGGCAAAAAATCAAAACTTCGCATAATTTAAACCCTCATAAATAAGCCTTCTTACCATAGGTATCAATTTATTTAAACGCCTTTGAATGTATTAATTATCATCTTTTAAATGAATAATTATTCGGAACTGATAAAAATTCAGAACTGGACAAACGACTGAATATTGGTCAAAATGTAATTTTCAGGCAAAAAAAAGTGTAAATTTTATTGTGACTTCTTTCATATATCTTCATTTTTGGACAAAGTCTTTTGAGTGAATCTGTAAAATTTGTTCTTAAAATATAAATTGAGAATTATATTTAATATTTCTAGCATATCAGAATGAAAAATATTCACTAAGTAGAATGTGTGGGACTTAAGTTCAAAAACATTAATTAAATTTTACAAATGTGTAGATTTGAAGAATTTTCTTCTTTAAATATCCTTCCACCACAAGAAATAGTCACTCAAAATATATTGCTTATTAAGAAGTTGAAAGCAGTTTTTTTTAAATTGAATGTTGAATAATTTGCATTGTTTAATTTAAATATGTTTTAAAAATTTAATTGTAAAAATTAGTTTTTGAAGTTAAAGGTTCTGAATTGGCTTACTGATGTTTATGTTGCCTTGATAATTTTCCATATACAGTATATATTTCTATGAATTTAATGGATGCATGAATCTAGCATTTCTAGACAACAACACCATCAACTCGTACAACCCATAAACATCCTATTTGATCAAATTTCAGGCAAAGTCTCACACTAAATAGATATTTTTTTAAACATGTTCATTAGTTATTCTAGAGATGCAAATACATATGCAAGTTTGGTCAACATAGGGCTTAATTAGTTACTTTAGAATGAACCTGCTCCAAAAACTTTGACCTGTTCTCTCATCCAGAAAATAAAGGTTGGATTCAACATCTGAAGCAAGCATGGTAGTATGCATCCTTATATGCATCACCCATGCAAGTTTGGTCAACATAGGGCTTATAGTTTTCTGGAAATAAGACATGCATCAATTACATTAACCTGTTCACTTATCTGGAAAATGTAGGTCAGATCCAGCATCTGAAGAAGCATGGTAGTATGCATCCTTAGAAGTATCACCCATGCAAGTTTGGTCAACATAGGGCTTATATAGTTACTTGAAAATGAGACCTATATACATCAAAAACTACACCAAAAATGTTAACCTGCTCCAAAAACATTAACCTGGTCACTCCATAGCTGAAATTGCATCATCTACAGGGGATGACAAATCCCATTGCCCGACGCCCGGGGTTAGTGAATTTTAGGGATGGGCAAGTGAAATTTTATCAACCACTTGCCCATGGGCAAGTGACTTATCAAAAATAGAGTTTATTTGTAGGCCATAAATTTAAAGCTTGGCATAGGGGCTTGTATGATTTACTCAGCATTTGTCTTCCTCTTTTTTGAAAAAAATATCTATAAATACAGAATTAGTTTATGGTAGGGCAAGCAAAAATTCAGGTAGGGCAAGTCAATTTTGACCATGTACTTGCCCTTGGACAAGTGCCTTAAAAATCTATCTGTCAGCCCCTGCATCTAGCTGTAACCTTGACTGGTACATTAAAACACATTATAAGCATCTTGCAAGCATATCTCATCAATGTAGGGCATAAAAACTGCACCAAAAACCTTAATCTGGGACGCCAACACTGAGGGTATCAAATAAGCTCCCCCCAACTTCATGAGGTGAGCTAAATATCTTTGTAAAATTTACTGGATGTATATACTCAAATAACTTTTATTTGGCCACACATCTAGAAATTTAAGTTAAAGCATAATGTGCTCATCTCACTTTTTATGGTAAGAAAATGAAATATACTCACAGTATTCATTCTTCTCATACTTAGATTTCAAGTGTTTGGCCTTACCTCTTTTTCTGTTTACACTTATTCCATTTTAATTCAATTATCCCCCTTTTTTTTCAAGGTAATATGTCAGACTTGATTAAATAATTAAATAATGTTATTTTGAAGTAACACCAATGTGTACTGCAGCATTCAAATGACAAAAATCAATTTTGGTAAAAAAAATAACTGATTGGTAATATCCACCACAATGTGAAGTGATATCATAGTTATATCCTGCCTCACCACACACAAGGTGGTGTTATACCAGTTACTCATTGACATCTTTTGCTTACATGGAAAAGTGTTGAAAAGCAGCAATGTTTATAATATCCTTGCCTTGTGTTGTTCTTTTTAAAATTCTCTAATAAATATATCAGTCATTTTACTTGCTATTTATTGTCTATTTTAAATAAAAAGCAAATTGTGAAAAGTTGCTCAGGGCATTTGCAATCAAAGTTCAAAAGGTTTCTGGAGTTTATTGAGTTGCTGGTTACTTCTTGAAATTTTTGTTTGGATTTACCTGTACAAGATATACTGAACATTAATAGAATGAACAATGTGAAGTATTAATCATACTTATTCATGCCCCACTGCACACACTGTGAACAGCTACTCAATTGATGGAAATTTACATCTTTTCCTTGTGTTCAAAGTGTTTTTGAAAGACGTCATGGTTTTAAATAATTTTAGCTTTCATTACAGGGACTTTGAAAAATCTAACTAAAAATAGTAGTTAGTAGTCCTATTCTTGCATTTTATTTTATTTTTATAAAATACAAGAAGTATATACATGTATACTATAATAGTGGAAAGGTCATTAAAAGAGCTACATGAAGCTTTTGGAATAGCTTATAAAAACCATATACTAGTGGCAATTCAAGTTTGATGTGTAGCTAAATCTAGCTATGGTGATGGACCTCTTCATCAATAAGTGTCCAATTGTATATTACCTTAACTAGGGAGGGGAGGGGGGTTACTGTTTGTTAACTTTGTTAACACAATAACACTATAATAAACAAATATATACTTGCTAAATCATTTTCAATCACCCAAAAAGATTTTATATCAATAGACAAGTGAAAATCAGAATTTTATATTGATGTGTAAAATTAGAACCGGATCCGTAAAAGTGTGGGCCTTCCTTAACTGCTACAGAATTACTAAAAAAGTGACGATTTTTTAATGCTAAGAAACTCTGTAACTGCCTTGCAGTTTGTAGTTCCATGAGATCTTACCTGTTGAGGACACAAGGACTGCAGAGTAACATTCGAGACCACTGTTTGAATGAATGAAGAGATCCACTGGGTATTTCACCACATCATCCACAACTAAGTCTGCACTAATACATAAGGAAAAATCATTGAAACGTTTACTATGATATTATATTGTGTTTATATTCTGGATACCTCAGTTCAAGAATTTAATAATATAATAAGAAGGTCAATCTTTCACTAAATAACATTAAATAAAACTTAAATTAATCTTCAGACTTACACTGGTTAAGAAATAATAAAAATCCATGCATTATTTTTAAAATACATCAAATGACCCAGCGGACATATCTCACACGTACATTTAGGAATTCAGCACGGTAACTTCCAAGGCGGCAATTTGAACAAAAGAACAGCAAAAAAAATCCCACCAAAACAGACACGTGACTTGAGATCAATGAAAAACAAGGTTCACGAACCTATATACCGGTATTCTATTTATAGCATCAAGTTGGAATAGGGCATCTATCAATGCTATATAATTAATATCTTTGATCTCATGATTTTTTTCCCAGTCGTGTTTTTTCTAAAAAAAAAAAATCGATCCAATTGAACATTTTTTTCAATAAAACTTGAAGAAAATAAAGGTCAACTCCTTTCCAAACACTGCCAAACCCTTCAAAAGCTATTTCGATGGAGGGGGTGGGAGGGTTATAATTTTACCATTCATCAGATCCATCATGATGATCCTCATTCTCATGTTGAAAAATCCATGCATATTTTACCTCTCTTCCGATCTCTGAATCTTTACTTGCCAAGTCTGTCAAGTCTAGGTGGATTAAAAAGCCTGTCGATTTACACAGAAGAAATATAATGGATTCGTACAATAGGTATGTATGAGAGAGTAGTAAACAACAGCTAGCAAAATATGATTGTATTCACATAAAAAATAATGAAAGAAAAATACAGGAGTGGCACAGCATTGTAGTAAAATTATTATGATAATAACAAGTTAAAGAAAAAATGACATACTCCTAAGTAAAACGAATATACAAATACTGTACATACCCACGGAAGAGGGATAGTGAATAAATACTAAGTAGAAAATCTGATTATCTATATCGTTTGGTGGCTCATTACCGTAGAAATGGAGGGGGGAGTCCCCGGAAGCTTCTTGGTTTTCGTGCATTTGTCCTAAGAGCAAATATTCAGGCACAAAAATAGTGGTATTGGTTAGTTATGATAACCTCAAACACCCCCCCCCCCCCAAAAAAAAAAAAACCCGATAACTCATAGCCTTGGAAATGCAAGGTTTCAGACTGAAAGCATGCCCCCCCCCTCTTAAATCCGTCAGTGGTTGTTTAGCAGGGACCTATGTACTATACTTAGTATATAGATCCCTGGTACATTAATTAATGTACCCATTTTCATGTTCGAGTCGGCGGTTGTATATTATAACCTTACTTATAAGTTATAACATCAATATCTTATTTTCTCAGCATTTTATTTTTGATTGTACTTTAGCATGTTTAGCGTTCTCTGTGTAGTACCCGCGCTAGGCCTATACCTGTACGCAGCTCACGACAAACAGCGGTATTGCAATTCTGTGTTATATACCTTGTAGGTAGTTATATATTCATTTCGATGTATACACTAGAGAGTTAAAACTCTGAAAATTCCAAAGGGGGAGGGTCCCTAATAAACAGCCGATAAATAGTTCGACCAAATGCGCCTCTAATTTGAAGAGTTTCTGTAATGCAAATCGAATTTGATTGGTTCTTCTCAGGTTGCATCATTTGCTCAATTTCGCGGGAAATAAAAGCACGTATATGTGCGACTGCATGCTTGTCACGTTTGGTACAGAATTTTGGTGCAGAGGAACCTGTAATAATCAACCTACAGAATCCATCAAGTAACAAGTACCATAATTTTGCTGTTTATATTTATAACGTGATAAATCCAAGTAAGAATAGAATTTTATTTCCAAGCATGGCCCCACTTCCTGACTTGGTCATGTCCATTACTGGGAGCATAACGGGTCACGATACTTTTCTGCAACTTTAACTCCATATGCCTATACTGAATTTTAAGTCGTAAGTAGTACATTTTAATTCATTCATAAACGAATGATGTGGATGTCCGAGGGGGTGGGGGTGTATACATGTAATGAAGGTAAACAGATGAAAGCATACACCAAAAATCTAGAGAGTAGAACAGCTGTTGAATGGGATGAGATTGAAATGTGTAGAACTGCTTGTTTAATTTCAAAAGTATTAGGTGTTATGGTAATCATACTCATTCCTGAAAACATGTTTCTCTTTTTGTCTCTGTCTCTACACTCTATCTCTCTTGCTTTTGCCAAAATTAATGGGGGGTCTAATCACCAGAAGAAAAATCTAACCTCATATTTATGCTGTCAATGTTTTAAGACCAAAAGCTGAAAGGCAAAGGTTTACCTTCCTTCTTCACCTGCAGTTTTTTTTTCCTGTTTCTTCCATTCTTTTTTAGCTCACCTGAGCCAAGACTCAAGTGAGCTTTTCTGATCAAAATTTGCCTGCTATCTGTTTTCATTGTCATCATCTTAAACTTTTCTCAAATTCATCTTTAGTGTCCAGAACCACTGGACCAATTTCAACCAAACTTGGCACAGAGTATCCTTTAGTAAAGGGGATTCAAGGTTCTTCAAATGCAGGGCAATTACTGTATGTCTGCCTTCAAGGGGAGATAATTAAAAAATATTGAAAAATTAAATAAAAAGCGTCTTTTAAAAATCTTCTCAAGAAACAATTAATATGTCAGGAAATGTACCATTTGCCATAAATCATACAGTTGGGAGTACTTGCATGGTATAAAATAAAAAAAATCAAAGTACTCAGAAGTACAGAGAGCCGGGCTCATTTACAGAGTAGAATGGATTTCTTACATGAATCACGTTTATATTCTGATGAAAAAGTTATTTTAAAACTATCAATATAAATGATAAGACACTGACTGAGCTTTTCAATCCTAATACCATGATTCCGATTTTGTCAGAATCAGAATTAATCTGGTACCGCAGCTGAATGTAAACAAACAGGCCAGCCTGGTTCCCTCTCCTGCTTTACCTCGTATGTGTAGAGAACTGCGATAACACTGGTTATCAAAAATCCTTACGCTAATGAACTATGTTCTTTGACTTATGAAGTTTTCAAAGTCATTACTACAAATGTTTATTTTATATAGATTAAACTTCGTTTTATTTTTGTTGCTTTATTTAGCGTTTGTATTATCTCAAAAGCGGTTGAGAGTAAGAACTATATTTTTGCACGTAACTTTAAAATGGCGACTATTGGGTTAACATCCTGCCTTGAACAGGATCACATAAGCCGGCAATTGCTCTTTGAGCAATAAGCTCGGCTTATTACAGATTGAGAATTTCTATAATTTCCACTTTACCATAACCCCATATTTCACAGCCATATAACTCAGTCTAGTCTAACCCTCAAACGGGGGTAAACGGAAATAGGAAATCCGTACCCTCAAACGGGGGTACGCGCATGCGCAGACACTCAAAAAAGTGCCGTTTTCACGGAAAAACGTGTGGTCCACAAAATATGCTCGTGCAAAGTGATGGATTATTTCGTAGCTCTGTATGTACTCAAATTTGATAGATTAAAGATGTTTAAAGAGATTGTATTGCGAAAAAGTATATGTTTATTGTAAAAATCGAGACTTTTTCTCTCCCAAAGTTAGTGTATTCTGTACCTTGACCTCCATGTTTGATACAACTAGATTTTTTTATGCATAATTTAATAAAACGGATGGATAAACAAACAGTGTTTTGTTTAAAGTTAAACTACATATAATTCCGTTCCCCGGTATTACAAATTTTGTGTAATGAACGTGTTATTTATTATTTTTCGACACTTTCTTCTGTGCCCGTCGGAATTTCCTCTGTCTTGTAAACAAACTTTTGTGTTTCAGAAATGAGGTAAATAAAAACGAAAAGTAATTTATAATTTTTTTTTAATTGAAAACAAAGGTGTAGACGATTCATATTTGCATGTTTGTGATTTTTTAAAGAAAAAATATTTTTAAAAAAAGAAGAATTATCGTTCTTGAATGCCACTTCCGCTTTTGCGCGTTGCATTAAGGGAAGGAAAACCCTCGTTTGGGGGTATACCCCCGTTTGAGGGTTCGACTAGACTGATAACTAAGTTGGAACAACAGTCTTATCATTGACAAATACAATTAGTCATCAAGACGAAGCTGTCTGTGGTTATCTTTTTAAAAAAACTAAACAAAAACATATATAGCTTCAGGGCTCTTTCAGTAGCACATTGTTTTGTCATATAATTATAAATGAACCAGTTGATGAGTTAACTCCCAAGATATTTAACATGTTTGATGACTTCAATATCTTTGTTATTGAAATTAACAAATTCTCTGGTGTACACATCCTTTTGAAAAAATAATTAATTTTTGTTTTTTTAATATTAACCTCAAGTTTCCTCTTTCTCTATACCAAAAAAAAAAAACTGCATCTTCGGTTGATTAATAGTAGAGTACTGTATCGTTTCTGTACAAAATAACCAGCATCTTTAACAAAATACTAAGTTCTTGTTTTAAAAATCTTGTATGTTATTGTTGTGACTCCAATGATAAAAAAGATTCTACAAGAATATATACAGAATATATGAATCATTTAAATTATGAAATATTAATCATATACATTTAGCTATGGTAATATCCCATGATTATTTTATTAAATCCAACAGTTCAAGAATTTAGCAGGGTGTTTTTTTTCTTATCATATGTTAATAAATACTTGCTGAACATGAGTAAACTATTAAAACTGAAATCATCAAGAAAAGACGGTGGAAAAGAGAAGAATAAGAAAAAAATCCTTGGAATTCCAAAGCCCAAATAAGGTAGGTACTGTTCACTTTAATATACCTTGGTAATTATGTCAAGATCAGAGGCTTTCTTAGGCATAATTTTTTGTGCAGGTTTATTATTCTTCAGAGTCATAATTTATGTTTGATCTGGTCACCCACATGGCGCAGTGGTTAGAGCGTCTGCTCTATAGTCCTGAAGTAAGTAGTTGATCCTTACGTCATGGGTTCGAATCCCACTGTGGGACGTGGAGACCGGTCCTTCAGATGAGACCGTATAAACGGAGGTCCCCTGTCGCAGTAGGTGCTGGCATGAGAAAGATCCTCCCTGCTCAATGGCCCTTCGTGCGGAGAATGGGACAAAATTTGCAGCTCCACCGTCAAGTGGTGGCGTTTCCATATGAGTGAAGAAATTCTTGAGAGGGACATTAAACAATATACAATCAATCAATCAATCAATGTTCAATCTGTGAGGAGGAATTTACGCTGATTTGTTGAATTGTAATTGTTGGTCTTAAAGGCACTTTCAGTACTGATACGCTATTAAGATAACTTTCTGCGAAAAAATTTCTGACCACATACAATTAGCGTAAATTAATCCAATGCAGAAATATGTACATTAAAAGCATTTCTAACAAAATGATAACTTTTTATGCCTTTTTTATTTAATTTTTTTAAATTTCAGATTTCCAGCCATAAATGAAGAGGCTTTATTTAGCATATAAAAAAAAAGGTAAATTAGCTTTGACCTCTCAAGTCATCTTTTGAAAGGTGAAATATGGAATAATGATTGCTGTTAGGAAAATAATATAAAAGGTACATGTATATAAGAAGTAAAGGATATCATTTGGTTACACCCAAGTATGCTTCTGTATGTAAATTACTATGGAGTTTTAAATTGGTGAACTAGATTTATTACATTGAGTTATTAATCCATTGAACGGGTTCAGGTAGCTGGCTTTTATTGACTGCCTGTTAAGGTTTAATTCCAGCATTTTAGCATGCCAAACAATCCAAAATAAACATATAGATTTAAAGGTTCCAGCTTTATATTTTGACAGTATACTAGTATATTGATGTTACCTGGTGAATGAAAAAAAAAGTGACATATGATGGAAAGATACGCATTTTGCAAGTTTTAAAGTGAACCCTTGCAGAAATTGGATATAACTTGCATTGAGAGAAACTAGATTTCTTTAAAGTGCAAATGTTAAACACATGGTAAATAACCTAATTGATTATTGGTAATCTTTGGTGTAAATTTACTAAATTTACAAAGTTGGATTGAATACCATATACTTTTTTTACCGAAGAAACTTTGAGAAGATAAGACGACCAGAATGGACACAGGATTAGAACTAAATTGTACATAAAACTGCAGTGATCTACCCCTAAATGCAGGGGAAGGAATGTGCATGAGATTTAAAAGTTGTAGAATCAGATAAAAGGTATGTGGCATTAAAATATAAACAGAAAATTTAATTACTGTTTTGAGCCCTTTGAGGTAAACACTTTGTGAAGTAATCTTTTTGTTTACTTTCTTGGTTTGGTATTTAAGTAAATCATTTAAATGTATAACATTGATTTTCAAAGAGCAATGTGGGTTTGAAGTTCAGTAAGTCAATTAACATACATTTGTTATAATTGAATTATACATGTTTGATTAAAAGAGTTATCTTCCAGATCGAAGTCAATATTATTGATCAAACCAGATTAATATTACCTACAATCAACCAAATCTCATATATTCTTGCAGATAAAATTTTAAAGATGCTGTTTTCTTAACTTTTTCTTGGGGATTCAGTAGAAAGGTAAGTTAATATTTCAATTGAATTTAATTGTGAAGCCAGAACTAGACAACAATAGTTGAAAAATAGAACCTGCTGATTCGAAATTGTATTTGTTATTTACATTTACATCATATGCATCTAGTATTGGTCAAATCACACAATGTTTTTGCATGATGTCAACAAATTACAGAAAATGTGTCTGTGTGACCAATACTTACACCTCATCCCCACCCCCAAAATTTACTAATTTGTAAATTTTCTCAGATAAAAAAATATTATATGATAAAAGATTGTTCCAATTCTATCAATTTATGTGCATTCAGTAATTAAGGTAGTTTTAAAGCCAAATAGTATAAAGTATAGTTGCCATTTTTTTGTGTATCCGCAATGTATTACATTTTAGCTCCACTGATCAGAGATCAATGCATTGGTGACAGTACTTGTCTTGGGTCTGAATTTAATTTAATGGTTCCCTGTATGTAAGCAATTCTCCAAAAGGCTAACATTATACTTCTAATTTCAGTAAAGGTAAATACATGAGTACCCTTTTTGCAGAAACACACACAACTTTGCAACAGGGTATCGTGAGTGAAAAACTATATGTCTTGATATATTGCAGTACATGTATTAAACTATATATAAATATGTATCACAATATTAAAATCATATTCCGTTTTGATACATTTCGTCTGATATTTTTAAATTTCAAAACACATATATACAAATATTGTGTTCTTGAGGAACACATACAATGTAGTACCAATGCATTTGAATATATAGCCACAATGATTAATCCAGGTTATTTGTTTGGAGGGGGGAGCTACCATTTTAGGAGAAAATGGGAAAATCAGTTGGGTTTTGACAGTTCCTTTAAGAAGAAATTACATTATTAAAGGATAAATCCATCTAGTATTAACTGTTTAGTTCATAGACATACAAACTTGCTTAAGGATGTTATATCTCTCTGTTTGAAAAATTTTCAGGTAGACTTTGTTTAATGATTTTTAATTAAGGGGTGCAATGCATGCTATTTTGTCAGTATTTCTAGAATATGTGTTATTAACTTGCTTAGTGGTCTGTAGTTATCAGCTATAAGTATATTTCTGCAGATTTTCAATGCACCTAAAATTGATATTGGTCAGTTTTTTTAAAATCATAATGCACATGGCAAATGTGACCGGTCGGCAGGGGATACTCACTCCTCCATGGTACCTGATCCGACTTCTTGATGTTGCGGAGGTCCATGTTGCTCTACTCCTATTTTGTATTGTTTTATGGACTTTTGATCTTGAGTACAGCTCATTATCTCCATATATTTCGTGTTTGTAGTTTGGTGAGACATGATGAATAAGAATGTGAGTTTATAGTGATATGCAATATTAAACCCTGTTAATCGGTGAACTCCATGCAATTTTGATGTTCATGGTAATTTTTTGAGAACATCACTTCAGATGGCAATAAATACTTCAGTGATGTAAATACTTAGGTCATATAATTTAAGACAGGAGGAAATATATTGTACATATTTTATGATGGCTGAAATTCTTAGACCCTTCTCAGATCAGGAAGGAGCATTTTGCAAAGAAACTGATATCTTTTGTGCTTTAATAAGTTGTTATGTTATTAATCAATTTTTGGCATCTAGTAGATATGATTATATATTTTGTCCCAATGATAGCATACGATTTGTAGGAAGGGGATTTGGGCCGAGTATACAAAGCTGCATGCCTAGGTTGCTACTAGTGGTTAACAGATTTCCTTTGAAAATACACCATGAAGAGAATCATTCCTGGTGGGGTGTCACCATTGATTAAAGGGATTTCACCAGGCCCATAGTAAAAGCATTTACTTTAAGAACTTCAGATTGATTAATGAGACACATTCTTGAGCAATAAAACCTGAACTACATGTTTAATGATGGAAAAAAAGAATTTTATACTAGTGTTACGTTCTAAAGCCTTCTTACAAGTAATATTACGTAATTTTGACCACCTAAATAGGTGACAATTAAATAACATTAAATAGGAATTTATATGGTAAATTATTATGCTATATGATAAGTGAATCACTATGAGTGTTAATTTTAATGTACTGTAAATCACTTTTTATTCGCAATAACTTTATTTTCGCTATAACGCGAGTTTGTTTGCTCGCAAAAATTTTATTCTCGCATATAATTGTATTTTTAATGTTTATTGGCTCTAAATAAAAAAAGTTGCCTGGTGACAATTGATAATCCACTGTCTCACTCACTTGATCCTTTCTGCGCCATCAGGTACATGAGGTGGTTACAAAGGACTTCCATCTGGCTCGGTCTTCAGCTTCTCATGGTGCTGTTTCCATGCTTGGTTAGACCTCTGCTCTTCAGGTCTTTCAGGACAGTTCTTCTCCAAGTCTCCTTAGACCGGCCTCTGTTTCTAATTCCCTGGGGTGTCCATCTAAGAAAAAATTTACTGTCTGGTTTTCATAAATGTGTCCACTTGAGACAAACATAAAATGTATGAATTATAAAAATCATATGTAGATGAAAGTGGAACATTGTATTACATGTACCACATAAATAAGGTAGAAAATCTTAAATCATGCTTGTCATACAATTTAGTCACTGAGATTTGAAACAAATTACTGTAAACCAACTTTTATTCACATGCTTGATATTTCCATTTCAGTATTTCTTTAACTCACGAATATGTCTCGCTACATGTCTGAATTATTTAATTTTGTACAAATGTGAAATTTTTCTCATTATGAAAATTAAGATCCACTGATGGATTTCAAAAATGAATCAGGATTATTATTTACAGCAATTCTACATATTTGAATACTGTACAGGGGATTAATTTCACGGGTTGTAATTTTCATGTTTTTCTCTCATCTGACACGATCGCGGTTTCTTGAATTCGCGGAATTGGTTTATAATAAAAGTTACCTCCCTTGTCTTCATACATTTAATCCATACCATAGCTACATGTAAACGACATTAATCAACGTAATGTCTTTATTTCACGAACAATAGGGTAGGTTAATATAAAATTGTTAGATATAAAAAAATAATACATGCAATTGACAATTAATTAAAACAAGTACAGTTTTCAAACGTCCTTGACTGTAAACGCAAATGACTTTCCTATATTATGCTATTACGATGAGTTCATGTACACCCTAAGATCTTCAATACAACGCGGCGAAAAACCACTGGACATTAATAAATGTTTTAATGTAGTCCGACTATCGAAATAATATCCTTCCACATCTTCAGAAAGTTCGATATTCATTTGAATGAGTTTAAAAACCAAATTGTCGATAAAAATTAATATGAATGATAATGCAGGTAACAAATACACATGGTAACATAATAAGTTTTGCAAGGGTAATCAAAACCCATGGCCCACATGTTTTGATTGAGGAAACGTAGCGTTGGCTATTAAAACAGCTTTTTGACAAATACAGGTTATTATCTGCTGATTGGAATTAAAGTAAAGGGTAATAATTAAAATAATTGAATGACAAGTACTACTCGTAAATACTAAAATGGTCATGAACTGCACGTACATGTATATAAACATACCGTAGTCAATATATTCTCAAATTTCCAAATAAAACATGGAGATTATTGAAAATTTATTCACTGTTTCTTGAATTCACGAATTTATCAACACCGTGAATATAGCGAATATTAACACCGCGAGTTATTTTCCCCCTATACAGTAATTAATTTTTTATTCCTAAGAGTCCAATCCCTGAAAAAAGTTTTTGGGGTTGTGCAATTTGTTCACTGCATATTACATTTTGAAATATTCATTAACTGAACTCTGTTACTCTAGATTTAAAGAACAGCTTAAAAACACTCTGATAAGTATTTTATTTTAAGCAGTATGAGGAGAGAGAAATTGAAGAAATATTACTCTAGACATTTATATTATTCTAGAAGGAACTTTGTTCAAAGTTATATATTGCTTATTCGTCACATACTTGAAAACACTGATATGAACAATGTGGTTAATTTACAAGTCTCTGTGTTTTCTTTTCCTTGGTGTGCTACCCAAACCAATATTGACTGAATTCCGTTACACAAACATTGCTGCATTTTCTTTGGAATGATTGATGTCCAGGGTTGTGGAGTCCAGTTCTTTACTGGTCCAAAGTTTGTCATCATCTTTGAGTGCCATATCCCATTCGTTAATTCTTTCTGCTCTTTAAATTTTACCTTTTGTATCAAAGCATAAAGTTCTAAATATAGATCGAAATTCAGTCCATGGACAGGAATTGTATTTGCAGAACGTAAAGAAAACCTTGCAGAAATCCATTAATTGTTCTGGATTAGATATTGGTCATGTTTCTACTATAATGTCTTGTAATGTGTTAAATTTCTCGTTTGTTCTGTAAGTATAAATATTTATTTTATTTCAATTGAGGTGTTTGGATAAAGCTAATAAGATGACGAGTGCGTTATATTTTTTTTTTATGAATGTGACTTAACTGAAGCCATCTGAATTGCATTAGAATTATTTAGCACAGAAATGTGATAACTAAAGATGATGTACTCGTAAAAGATGTGTCAAAAAATTAAATACCCAGTTTGAATTGATATTAGATCAGGGGAAAAAATTAATACACATATAGAGAAAGGTGATGAAGATTTTTTTTTCAGTCTAAAAATCCTTGCAGGTATTTGGTATTGATTATTGAAAGGAGGTAGAACAATGTATTGCAGTTAATGGGTTAAGGTAGACTTTTGATATAAACTGACAATACGCATTTTCATTCCATCAATATATAAGTATGGAATTCTGCTTAGGAGTTTCAGGGTATCTTTTATTATAAGTGTAAAGGTAAGTAGAGTATATAAAATATTTTATTTAAAAAAATCAATAGTTAAACTTAGTTTTGTAAATAGATCCAATTTAGTAAAATGGTAAAAAATGGAATGTTAATAGGGTAATGTACATAATTGGTAGGATTTCTAATTGAATATCAATTGTACATGTATGTATCAGAGATGTGGAATGTTAAAATGCTTTTCTACAAAATTTGGTAGGATTTCTAACTTTTCACATTTTCATCTTCTTCTCAAGAACCACTGAGCCAATTTCAACCAAACTTACCACAAAGAATCCTTAGGTGAAGGGGATTCAAATTTGTTCAAATGAAGGGCCACGCCGTTTTGCAAGGGGAGATAATTATGAATTAGTGAAAAATTAATGGAATTTAAAAAAATCTTCTTCTCAAAAACCACTGGGCCAGGAAAGATGAAACTCATGTGGAATCATCCTCAGGTAGTGCAGATTCAAGTTTATTCAAATCATGACCCCGGGGGTTGGGGCCAAAATGGGTCAAAGTTTTACATAGGAATATATAGGGAAAATCTGTAAAAGTCTTCTTCTCAAGAACCACTGGGCCAGGAAAGATGAAACTCATGTGGAATCATCCTCAGGTAGTGTAGATTCAAATTTGTTCAAATCATGACCCCTGGGGGTAGGGTGGGGCCAAAATGGCCAATCAAAGTTTTACATAGGAATATATAGTGAAAATCTTTAAAAATCTTCTTTTAATGTATATATATGCAGATTCAAGTTTGTTCAAATAATGACACACCGATCAAAGTTTTACATAGGAATATATAGTGAAAATCAAATTTTTCAAGAACCACTGGGCCAGGAAAGATGAAACTCATGTGGAATCATCCTCAGGTAGTGCAGATTCAATTTTGTTCAAATCATGACCCCCGGGGGTAGGGTGGGGCCAACATGGCCGATCAATGTTTTACATAGGAATATGTAGGGAAACCTTTTAAAATCTTCTTTTCAAGAACTTCAAAGCCATGATTAGTAATATTTATATGGAATCATCCTCAGGTAGTGTAGATTCTAATTCGTTCAAATCATGATCCCCTGGGGGTAATGCCCCCTCCCCCCCCCCCCCAACCTCAGTAAACTTTTTTTGATCTGATATGTGCTTTTTCCTAGCCGATGTGCTCATGAGCGCTGTGGCCCCTGGGCCTCTTGTTGATTATTAACATTAATGAGAATGTTGACTGGGTTATTTTAATGCAAAAATGCAAAATATTTTCATAGGGCACATTAATATTGTTATGCTATTTCCTCTAGTTTAAAGAATTTGTAATAGTTGATATGCATGGCTGTAGGAACCGGGTGGGTGGGCTGTGCTTATTGGAAAGACAAAGGACCCTCAAAATATGCCTCCTGAGGGTCCGAGTTTCTTTATTAACATATTAGAAAAGTAAAATGTTCTCCCTATGCAGAGTCCATATAAATTTACTAATTACTGAGATTTCCTTATTAGCAAGTCCTTTATAATCAAGTTTTACTGTATTTATGACAGATGTAGATCTAGCTTGCAGTTTATGTACTGATCTCTTTTAAATTTTCAGTTTTTTTTTTCAAATTTGAACTTTATACTCAGGGAATTTGGAGAAGAAAAAAAACATTGCCTAACTTGGTCATAACAATTTCATAGATCACTATATGTTTGGCCAGATTTAATTTCTATAGAATACTGACTAGAGTGTGACATTAAAACCTGAACAGACCAAGAGTGGGGGGAGATCTCAATGTCAGGGTATTTAAATGTTTAGCAAGTGGAACAAAGGAAATTGATCATCAGATTTAAATGTTATTCATTTGATTTAGTAAGTGTACATACCATTTAAACTTGAGATGAATACACAGTATAGCTCTTGAAGAGTAAATTTGGACCCTTAATGGTTAAAAGTTTGCATTGACTGTAAACTTGAATGGTGTTCTAGGGATTGCCCCTCTAAGCAGAAGTGTTTTACATAGGGATAAGGTTTGAGGTTTTTCTTTGAAATGTTTCTATTTTCAAACTTTCAATGAAAATACAAGCACACTTGAGAAACATATTGTATATAAAAGGATTCATGTAAGAGAGCAGGAACCAGCTGACACAGTAACATATTGTACCTGACAAACACAATTTCATATCCAAGTAAGGCTCTTATTTTTTTAAACAATTTTTTAACTTTATCCCTAGAAATTTAGATAATCACTTTTAGCACAAGAACTTTATAACATATCTGACACTGATAAGCATGCATGTGCACATATTGCTCAACTTTTTATCTGTAAGGTCTTGTCTTGGTCTGACAAGAAGTCATCATTTAGAGTATGGAGGAAACCAAATTTTAAAAGATTTTAGCTCACCTGAGCTAAAGGCTCCAGTGAGCATTTTGGATCAAAATGTGTCCTTTGTCTGTCATTTGGCATGATTGAAAATGTTATTGACGTCTTTAAGAAATTTCATGTTTCTTTAGAATTATCTAGTCTAGTATATCAGTATATAAAAAGTTGTGATATTAACCAAAATACACCAGAATATTGATAATATTGCAGTCTGCCTAGCACGTACCATATGTTGAAAATAAATTGGATAAACTCTTTGTATGCATTACAAGTTTATATGACAGAAAACTTCATTTCATCTAAAATGGATTAATTATTGATTTAAATATGAATTTATCAACTATGTTTTCTTTAAATGCAATGAAAATATAGTTTATATCTTTCAAGATCATTGTTGATGCTCATAGCCCGACTTGTTTGATATTGCCAGTAAATTGCGCATACAGAATATTGCATAATGGAGTGTGCTTTGATTTAAGATTTCTTAATACTTATCCAATGTTTACAAAGCAAGGGATTGCTTTAATGACTTTCAAGTTCAGTATTACCTACCAGCCATATGGTCTTTAAAAATAGAATGTCAATAAATTGATAAGTTTGTATGAAAATAATGATATTGACCCAAGATCAAAATTCAGAAATTAATTAAAGACCCCTGTTTTTGCTGCAGAAAGAGACCTGAAGTGCTATGGTTGATTTTTTTTGTTCTTAAAGGTTGATAAAACATGTTTTCTTGAATAGAGGGCTCTTATGCATTCCTTAGTCCAAAATGTGTGAGGGAGAGAAAAAATCTCTGTATAGAGTTGGTTTTAAGTGGAAATTTATAGCAACAGATGATTGAAAACTATCAAGAGCTACATTTTTCTCCTGGACTCCTTAGTAGTGGTGGTTATTTAAACATTAATGAAGGAAAAGAAACATGTTTCAAATTTTCTTTCTATGGAGAATATCATTCTTGAATTGTTCATGTTTTCGTGTAAATAACCAAGTTTATCTTGGGAAGAAAATCAAGTACCTGTTTTAGATCTGGATTAAAAAACCAAAGAAATTTATAATTAATGAAGGAATTATTAGGGATTGACAATTATTTCATTATAATGTTTGTGTCAGGCATCAGTGAGAATTAAAACTTGTGAGATTTAATCCCAGACCAAATGAGCAACATTCGATTTTGAAAAGGGAAATTGTGATATATCTGAAACTTATTGGCATTTTGTCGATACGAAAGTGCAAATGGGCTCATTTTTTTCCATAAAGACCTGGCTGTTTTTTCACCATGTTGAACATTTACCTGTGCCAAAAGTCAAACACAATGGTACAAGTCAGACAGGTGATGTTGAAAAACCTCAGAAGAATTCTCGACAAGGGACCACTGTGTTGTACGAGGTTTTTCTCTCCATATATACAAATCAAATCTAAGATCTAATACTGAGCTAAGTGGCATATGAAAGGATTTTACATTTCTTTGATTTTTTTAGAAAAAATCATTAGTGATATTCAGATTTGGATTAAAAAAAAATAATTTTAATTTTACATCTGTGGTGACAGCAGTTAATTGATGACTAATTAATCAGTGATATGCTGAATCTTGATAGAAATATTAACTTCACATCTCCTCCATTGTGGCAAGAAAAATATGCAGTTCTTCCTCCAATGTAAGTGACTTTTAGTGTACAGCAAACTCAGAGTCACTCAGGTGACATTGTATTTGTATTTTGTTCTGTTGTAAATGGCCGTTGATCTGGGAATAAATATGCCATAAAACATGACATTTGAGAATCAATCATCTGATGATCAATATTAGCTGATAACACCTGATAAAAGTGAATTTGTCGGGAATTCTGAAGAGTTCACTATATAATGAAAAATTTTGAAAAATAATAGACGTTGCTGCAGATATCGTAACACCATGTCTAATAACTAAATGACAAGCATCTGAATCAAGTTGCAGTGGATAGAGAAAGAATTCACCTTTACAAAATTTCCCAGCTTTTCATTTACTTTTGCTTACTGTTTTAGATCTTTTATTTCATTGTAGATGTATTTTATTTGCACCTGTATAATTTTAGCTCACCTGAGCTGAAAGCTCAATGAGCTCTCCTAAACTCTTGTTGTCTGGCATCCATCCATCTGTCTATCTATCCCTCTGTCAGTGTAGATTTTTCACATTTTTGATGTCTTCTCTCTGGAGTAATTTAGTAAGTCTTATTTTGATTAAACTTGTATGAATGATATGTTGTAAGATGCACACTTCCAGGTTTCAGATGCTGGTTCTGACCTACATTCTCTGGATAAGTGATCAGGTAAAAGTTTTGGAGCAAGTCTCATTTCTAAGTAACTTTTTAAAACTTGCATGGATGATACATCCAAGTATATACACACTACCAGCCTTGCTTCAGATGCTGGATTTGGTTTAACATTTTCCAGATGAGAATTCTAACCAGGTTATTGTAGCAGGTTTATTCTAAAGTAACTATTTGCCCTACCTGGACCAAACTTGTACATCTAAGGATGCTCACTACTGGGCAGGATACTAAATATGAACTACATTATCTAAGTGAGTGACCAGGTTAAAGACTTTGAAGCAGTTTCTTTCTGATGTATAAGCCATAAGCTTTCAAACTTTGCACAGATGATGAATTTATATGCACAGTACTGGAGTTGCTTAGAATGCTGGATCTGACCTATATATTCCAGAAAAGTGACCACGTTAGGCCATAATAAAAATATTCCTAGATTCTCATCCCTGCCCGCCCCGATTTTATACCCCCGCCTCGATCTTTTTTATTTCTGTTTTTCCTCGTCTAAATTCTGATCGGGATCGATATCTACCATTCTATTTTCGTTTTAAATCCCGCGAAAGTCGACATAATTTTCACAGCTGAAAAGATGGTAATTGCTGTAATACATGCGTATATATTTTAAACAAGGGTCAGTGGTTGAAAAAGATTGGTGATGATGTGAAGTAAGAGATAATTGAGCCTTTACTATGACTTTTATTCGGGTATTGTAGATAAAATTACACCGACTGACCAGGTCAATAAAAAATCTGCAAAATTGAAAAAATAAAAAATATAAAATAAAAGCTGCCCGCCCGCCTCGAATTTTAAAAAAATTCGGATGAGAATCTAGCAGTTTATTTATTATGGCCTTAATGATTTTGGAGCAGGTAAATTTCCAATCCACTATAAGACTTACCTGGACCAATCTCACATGGATGATGCATCTGGGGATAAATATTCCAGATGAATGACCAGAAAAATCTTTTTAGGAGAAAGCCCATAAGTCCTATAAGTATGTGAATGATGCATGTATTTGTCAAGAATTTCCTGAACCAAACTTGCTTGAATGATGCATCTACTAGGGATGTACACTACTTGATTAATAACTTAGTATTAAATTTTGTGTTACTTAAAAAGAACTTCAATTGAAATAAGCTCTGTAAAGTCTGATTATCTGGGTTTTTTTTAGAAGAAAAAAAAGATTAAAGAAAGATAACTCTTAATTGCTGAAGGAAACATTATATTCTGACTTTAAAGTAGTTGCTTTATTATGTTTTCTGACATGTATTTACTTTATCATACCTTTATTGAGGATACTTTTGATTGGCTTATGAGAAGGATTTAAAACTAAATAAATATTAAAAAAAAGTACATATTGCATGTTAGGAAAAATGCATTTGAAAGATAATGATCCAGTCATTTTAAATAATGACTGCGAAATAAAAGTCTGTTATAATCAAAATCTGATCCTTCAAATAAACTCGATGCATAACATAATGATTATGCTTAAATACTGCACTAGATTGTTATTTTACTGTACTCCGGAGTAGTAAAATTAAAATAAATTTTACTTCATTGTTTTTATGTCCCAATCAAGTGATGGTAAATATTTGTGAAAGGTCAACAAACCTGAACAATTTCAAAAATTACACCTATGAAAGAATTTAATTTGGTATGATAAAACTATTGATTATAACCCTGTGAGGACAACAAGGTGAAATAAGGACCCTACTGACTAGACCAGGCCCAGGAAGTGACCTGACTTGACCAAGGTCACATGGCACAACTCTGCTCATGTAGAACTTTTTAAAAAAATTATAATGGAGAAACTTACTTTTTGCTTTTCTCAGTCAGGAGGAGATGAATGCTGATGAAGATGGGGACCCCGATGATGGCTGGGGGCATCACATCATCTCCTGGGGATGTGGAGAATTCGGTCAGCATTGCCATGGTTACAAGGAAGACGTGGAATTCTCCAAAGGCCTTCTGAAGGGATTCCCCTCGGGGCAGACCAAATTTATTGCATGTGGGGCTAGTCACACTATTCTAGTCACAGGTATATATATTTTGTTTTATAGTTACTTTTGAAAATTTATACAAATTTAAAAGATGAATAGATAACCCAAATAGGACACTATGTATTAAAAAAAAACAATATTTTTCTTAAAAATTTATTTATAGAAAAATTATCAAATCTGTATCTTTTAATATTCTCAAGATATACCGGGTAAGCAGTGCATGAATAAAATATCAATCTCAAGATACAAATGCGAGATGTGAAATACTGACAGACAGGTATATACTATGCAGGCAAGCCTAAATGACTGCTCTGCAGGTGATTGACACCAAAAAAAATCATCAATTTTTTCAAACCATTATGATTTTAATCCTTTAGGAAGTTTTGCACGGTATTCAAAATGTTGAATTACTCTGACAGCTTTAACTAGAGGTACTGTGAGCAATGAGCTCACTAAATGATACCCCCTGGCTCCCATATCATTATAAAGGCAAAGTCCATGTCTTGCTCTGGAAAACCTGCAATAAATGTCAGATCAAAAAAGTAAAATACAAAGTGCACAATGGCATTATATATTTATAAAGAATCTGTGAAAGTATCATTAAATTTTATCCAGTGGTATTGCAGGAGTTGCAGATAAGAGATGGGTACCCCTCAGTAGTATTGAAAGAATGGCAGTGTCCATGTTTTGCTATGGGAAACCCGAAATATGTGTCCAATCCAAAAGTAAAATAGGAGGTGCATAATGAACTACGTAACAAAGATTCTGTGAAAGTCTCATTCAATTTCATTCAGTGGTATAAGAGAAGTTGCGAATAAGAGATGGATTACCCGAAAGCGTAACAGACAGACGTACAAACAAAGAGACGAATGGATATCCCGATTACTATATACCCTCCCACTTTTCAAGCAGGGGGTATAATAATCAAAGTACTGAAAGTACTGTTAGACGGAGGCTTCATGTATGAGAGAACACAAAAGAAATATATATATCATACATAGCTGTAAAGAATATTTTGAGAAATAATGTGTAGTTTTTTTTTTTCAATTCAACATTTTTTTCAAAGGATACTCCAATATTCATGAGGTTTTTGGGATATTATAATTTCATCTTTGTAATGTAAACTTCGCCATGATTAAAGTTCACTGTTATTTAGATGAGATACTTTCAATATTGAACCTTTCAACATAAGAAACAGTAATTGACTAGGCCTGGTTGACATAAAACTTAGACGGGCTAACTTTTTATCCCAGTTTCACTTAAAGAATATATAGTGGAAAAGTGAGACTGAGATCAAAAGTGAGCTTGTCTAATATAAGTTGTATGCCCCCAGGCCCGGTTTGATGAATGTAGGTCTAGTATGTTCTAGTCATGAGCCCACTGGCGGAATTAAAAGGGGCCCCTGGCCCCCTCCCTTTTGAGTCCAAAAAATACGCAATATTTGATAAATGAGTGTTTTAATTGTGGCTGTGGGCCCCTTCCCTGACCTCAACTGGTCCCCCCTTTTCAGAATTTCTGGATTCAGCACTAGGCCTCAGCCAGTCAGGAGTTTCCATATTTCAAGATATCTTATTTATAGGTCACAGAAACCTACTGTTAACATAATTATGACATGTAACAGCTACCAAAATCAAAATTTCTCGGCCTTATTGTAATAATGTTATGATATGAGCTAACATGGAAAAAGAAGCAGCCAGGTAATTGGACATGAACAACATAATATAGTACAGTTTGTCTTAAACCTTTGTGATACAAAATGGAGTGACCTAGCTTGATGCAACACAGATTTTTCTTTAAGTAATATAAAGTCATTAACATGCAATAAATGTTCGTGCCAGAACACAATTTTTTGAGTGGAATAAAATATACTTTCTTACTTAAAGTGAACAGAACAATAAAGTTCATAATACTTGCTATTTCACAAGTTTAAATTGTTTTTGGAGAACTGGGGTATTGCTTAAAATAACAAAGATATATCTTGACAAATTTGACAACCAATATTTCTGGAATTATTAAATGTAGTATTTTATCATATGACAGATTTAACCCAAAAAATGTCTTTCTTTACTCGTATACCAGTGGAAATGGTTGTCCTTTTCAGTTTATCTGTTTAAAACAATCATTAACAATGAGACATGATTACAAATTACGTAGAGAAAAGTAATAAATATATAACTATGATTTCTGCTTTTCAGTTACTCTGTTCAATCAATCACTTCTCCAATGATGTAGGTTAAAAAAAGTTGACATGAATACCAATGATCAGAAATACATGTAATCTTGTATATAAAAAATAATTAAAGTTTGAGATGTGAAAGAGGTAAAACACAAGTATCAAATAAGGATCAACGATATGACAATAAGACAACTTAATTATTTCAGAAGATATAATTTTTAATTATTAATTAGGATATAATGTGATAAATCATGTAAATCCTATGAACCAAGATTTGGGTTGTACCCAAGGGTCAAAAGTTACAAATGCATTTTGATCTCAATATCAGAGTTGCCGTTTGTTTCTCTCTTATCTAATGTGAGGGTACCCCAAACACTCAAACCGCTTGTAGAAAGTGTAAATCTATTTTCATGTGTTTCCTAAAATTATACATAATTACAAATAAAGAATTCAAAACTATACTGTTAATATTCCTACAGATAAAAATACTATGCATTTGTTTATTCATCGATCCTTGTCAGACTAAAAAACTCCATGAAACCTATTGATGCAAGCGTCAAAAATCGGCCGCAAACCAATTTATCGGCCCTTTCAAGAAGAAATTAGAAAAGGAGTGAAAATGAGATTACAAACAGCAATCAAGCACAAAAAATTCCATTAAAACTGAAATGCTTGATCTATTATTAAAATATCTTATATTTATACCTGCGACATAAAACATTTGCATGCGGCATTGCAGGATTTTCTTCAATACATAATACAGGTACATCTGCGTCTCCACACTTAGTTTGATACAGGCGAATTCTGGTGGAAGTTTTTACAATTAAATATAAAACTAAAGTTTAAACTTATCTATAACTAGAGATAGTTTTTACTTTAATAAAAGAAGCAATTGATAAGTGGGGTTCCTCGATCACTCTTCGCGGATGTTAACCCCCCCCCCCAAACTCCCTCTAGATCCGCCACTTCATTTCTTCTCGTTCTTGTTTTGGTGTGAGAATCGGTGGGAAAAGGCTCGGCATATTGTAAAACACGCTTTATCATCGTCTGTTGGAACAAAATCTCCTAATATTCTGTCTGATAAAAAATTAACAGTAAATTACATTCTTTTTTAAATATTCCGTAGGAAATGTATTTATATGTACACGTCATTTTAAAAATATTAGACAAATCCTGTTTACCGTAATTTCGGGAATATAGGTCGATACTTTTTTTCTCAGAACCGCTGGGGTCGACCAATATTCAGAATTCGACCTATTTAAGGCTCAAGTTTACGAAAAATGCCCCCAAATCAGTAAAATTTACGCCAATTTCAAAGCAAATCTGTGCCACTTTCGTAACTTTTTTGATTATTTTCGCAAAAAAATTAATGCTCCAGTAAACAATAAAATATTTATTCTATAGCTTTCTTACAAAATAAGTTCCATTAATTATCTGTTGATGACAAAGGAAAACAACGTTGCTATATCTATTAAATAATTCCTCAACGTATTATCCATTAACATCATGCGGTATCCATCTTGTGAAGTTAGGAAGTCGCGATCGTGTACTAAAAGTAAAACCGCAACCGTATCAAAATTTAAAATACGGAAAATTTTCACGATCACAACTGTTGTGTTTTTACCATTTATTAGTAGCGATAAATTGAAATAGTATATCAAATATTTTTTATTGTCTTATGGTTATTTAAATGTAAAACGAGTGAAATAATCAATTCAATTCCTAAATTTAATTAAAAAAAAAAGTCATTACTGTTTTTTTTTTTTTAAATATTAATTAATTATTTACCGGTATACACAGATTGGCTTCTAACAGAATTTTAATTGTCTGACAGATAAAGGGATTTACCGTACACTGTGTACGCAAAGGTGTTTAACACCTGTGTTCACTGTTGGTTTAAATGCCTGCGGGGCATGATTAAGAAACCCACGTGCCATTATAGGGTATTAGTGTTACACATCATTGAACAAACAATGTCGTGAAATTCATGTTGAAAGTCAAATTGTGAATGTACTCTCAATTAAAATTTATAAATTAAACTTATAGAGTGTTAATATGATTTCAATTCTTTACTGTTGCTTGATATATACATTCAATGGTCATTTGCGTGTTTTAGCAAATCCCTGGAGAAGAAAAATAAAAATGGCGGACATCGAAGTAATTGTCGTCCACCGGTAAATAATGTTTGAGTAAAATTTATTAGGAATGTGTCCAAGTTGTTCTGAAATCGGAATTACTATTCTTTGGTCTCGGGTATCTCCCGATTTATAGCTGTAAAATAATAACGTATTTACGTGTTATTTATGCCTCTGATTTAACAACAGTGTGAAACTACGGAGGCATTGAACAGGCAAGTTGGAGAAAAATAAGTAGTTACACAATTCAAAGAAGTTTTAACTACATTTTTTTTTACAAAACAGTATTTAATTGCTGTACTCATTAAAATACCTGTTTATTTTCTTGATACGTTCATGTCACGGAATAACCCCGATAATTTTAGGGGTTTACCTGTTCTGATACGTTGTATCTGCGTTAAAATCTTAAGAAAACGGGAAACAAAGCCTCGTCCTATATAGTAAGTTCGACCTATCTTAGGATTTTTCAAAATTTAAGGCTGAAAATGAGCCTTTCGACCTATATACCCCATCGACCTATATTCCCGAAATTACGGTATTTAGAAAAAGTAGAACTGTTTGTTTATACTTGTATGTGACGCGATCTTTGTTTTAGACTATGCCTATCCTTGCGGTCGGTGTTACTCAGAGTCGCTCTAAAAATAGAATTCTCAAGGTAATGAAAACAATTCCACCGATAGATGGTGCTTGGGAAATCTTTCCTGTTTACATTCCATGGGCAAGACAATCCCTATACCCGGAGGCTGTCATACAGCCTCCGTCTAAAAATGGTCATTTTATAAAACATATAATACAGTTCTTGTAAATTTGTTATCTTGGAGTTATCTTTCTTGTGCCAGGAAAAGATTTTTGAAAAACAAATTGATGAAGAAATATTGTTCAGGAATAACTAGTGATTAAGAGGGCATATGAATAGTTTTCAGATATATATCTGATATCAAATTGGCATTATCTTTAGTAAGTTCTGTTTTGAATTCAGGAAGTCCATAAGTTTAAATATTTTTTATCATTTCTAGTGCATGCATGGTTAAGAATTGCAAAAATCAAAAGTTATTTTTAAGATCTATAATTATTGGATTAATTTTAAGAATAATGGTTGTAATTTTGGCTAAACTATGTCATTCACATGATAATCTTTGGTTAGGAAAATGATTGATTTAAACTAAATGTTCTCGTTTTTAACCACAAAGATGCTAGTGTTCATTTATTTCAAGTGCCATCAAATGACAGAATTCCATTATATGAGTCTTCAGGGGAACAGAAAAAACCTCAGTGGTTTAAACCGAGATTAAACAAGAATTCTGGTGAGAGTTGCGGGAGAATTAGTCTAACAAGCCGTGGAGTTGGAAGAGGGGACTAAAAATGTCAGGCTGTGACAGATGGGGCGATGGCTAGCCTGATATGGTTATGCACTACAAGTGGAGTCCTCTGAATAATTTAAAAATTTCAGGAGACCCCTCATGCGCATTATGCTGAAGTAATTATAAAAAATGACCTTTCTACTGCAGTGGTCATTTCCTAGCCCAAAATACATGACAAAACCACTGGTGTGTAAAATACAAATAAATAGTACGGCTCGTCATTTACCAAATTTGATGAAGGAGCATCTCAGGAAGTTATCTCTTGAGTTTTTTGTGAAAAAGCACAAAATTAGCTGTCACTTTTTTGTAAGCCTAGCAGAAGATTGATCGTTAATCCAATACAGAAAAAAATGAGTTTTTTGAGGAATATGACATTGAATTAGCCGAGTGGATCTGTTGTGCAATTTCAATAAAAGGGTCTCTAATAGAAAAGATGCAGAGAGATAGTAATCCAGCGTGGCAAGTTCCTCAGTCTTTTTTATGGATAGGAAAAAAGGGATATTTTTCTTCAATAAATTTTAGAAATGGAAAACAAACATGGCCAGTTAATGTTGTTTGTTGAGAATGTCCTCTGTGAGTCACTGTGTGAACAATCAATAAATCAGTTCAAGAGGGCCAAGAAAAAATATTTTAAATCTATACACATTTTGAAATAAAATGGTAATTTGAGTTTTGACTTCAAGCAGGTCTTAAGGATAAATAACACAAACAAACTTTTTTTCAGAAATCAGCATTATTTCTCATATATTTACATTTAAATTGACAATCTGAATAATGTTTACCAAGTAGAGTGGGAGAATTTTATAAGATTTTGTCATGAAGTTAAAATATTGTGCAAAATTTTGTATGGAATTATACAGAAGGCAAAATAAAATCTCAAATCTAAGTACCAAGGAAAACCTACGATTTCTTTATATTTCAGGGATTTATTGTTTATATCAATACAAATCAAAATCAGTCAAAAAATATATATCAACCCGCGCATCCATTTTTTGTTTGTGGTAAGTACCCTTAACACTAGCTGTCACTTTGTTCTTCAATAATTGGCAGGAATATATATAAAAAGCTACATTTCACTGTCCAGAAAATACCAGTCTTTAAATTGTCTCTTTATGACTAGCCTACAAGTTGGACATGGAGTTTTGGACCAGAATTGAACTAAATTTAAAAAAAACTTAAAGACGAGTACCAGGTATATATGGTATTCATCCTTAATTTTACAGTAAAACTTCATTATCTTGAAAATTGATATCTCGAAACCATGAATATATTGGATGAGACCCAACCACTTTTTTGTGGTCAGAAGACCTAGCTATTGCTATCTGTTTTCCTCCATCATTGTAATAAACTTATGAACATTTTAATCTTCTCTAGAACTGTTCAACCAAATTAATTATACCCCCCCTCCGAAGGAGAGGGGGGTATACTGTTTTACCCTTGTGTGTCTGTCTGTCCGTCTGTCTGTCCGTAACAAATTTTCGTCACAGTTTTCTCCGCAACTACTCGTCACAGAGGCTTGAAATTTTAACACAATTTTCTCTTAGGTATGCCATGCAGTGGGATACATTTTTGGTCAAATCCGATGTCCACTTCCTGTTTGTCTGTGCATCTGTCCTTTTCATACATAACAAATTTTCATCACAGTTTTCCCAGCAACTACTCATCACAGATGCTTGAAATTTTAATTCAATCATCTCTGAGGCATGCCATAAGGTGGGATACATTTTTGGTCAAATCCGATGTCAACTTCCTGTTTGTCTGTGCGTCTGTGTGTCATACATAAGAAATTTTCGTCGCAGTTTTCTCAGCAACTAATCATAACTGATGCTTGAAATTTTAGTACACTCTTTGTTGAGGCATGCCATATAGTGGGATTAATTTTATTATGAATCTGATGTCAATTTCATATTTCTCTGTGCATTTGTCCGTAATCGAACTGTAATGTGTATATTAACATGATAGTTTTTGTCCACATCAGAGCGGGGGTATTCCTAGTGAGCATTGACTCACAGATTTCTTGTTCAACTAATTTTTGCAAATATCCTGGTAACATCTATGAGTAAACAGGATCAAAGAATAACTATCTTCAACTTTCCAGGAAAGCATCACTTTTCTGAGAACTGGCAAATGGGAAAGGTCACTCAATTTTTTTTTTTTGTTTTTTTTTTTGTTTTTTTTTTTTGTTAAACCCCTGTCACACCAGGGCTGCCTCCTCATGGCGACTGCACGGCATCCTAAAAAAATGCAAAACGCTGAGGTGATCGCAGTAGAGTCTCCTACAGCGCCGTGACAATGCGGCGAGATCTCCATTGAACGCCGTAGGGTCTCCTAGAACGCCAGAGGACGGCGATCACTTTTGGCATGCACAAAGTACGTTCCGTGTGATCGCGGTCTGATAAGAACGCAGTAGAAACGTAGTATGATCACCTTAGCAGCGCGGTGAGATCTCCAACAACGTAGTGGGAGCTCCGTACGAACGCCGTGAAGACGCACATGATCGCGGCACGAACGCAGTGATAGTAGACTGCGCTTCCAGGGAGACCTCACGGAGATCTCGCTGAGTCCTTGGAGATGTCACTGCGTTTCTATCGCGTTTTTACGGCGCTTCTAATGAGATTTATCGTCTTGTGATTTTTTTGACTGCGATTACACTGCGAAAGCACGGCGTTGTCACTGCGATCATTGCGCTCCCATGGCGTTTCTACAGCGTCCGTTGGCGATCACAATGCGCTTTCATGGCGTTGTTAGAGCGTTGTCAGCCAGCTCACAAAACAAGAGCAATGGGATCATAATTCCAACGTATTTGTTGCACTAGGAGCATTATTTTAAGTAAAACATGGAAGAAAAATTACCACAGAACTTGTTTTGTTGTTTCACTCAAATTTTGTAGAAAACTTTTCAGTGTGTTTATTTTCTTTTACATTCATAATAAAATCAAAGAAATTTAACAACACATATGAACCGATAAAATTGAAAAAAAGGACTTTAATCATAAAACTTTTAATAATTCAGTACTAAATTATTTAAATAGAACATTTTTAATTATCAAGAATTTTTCTTGGCATGATTAAAAATCTTTTTATGTAACTTGAATCTAAAACAAAAATATTTAACATTCCTTCTGAATATATATATCAATAAGTATAGATCGCATTGTGAACGTATTGTGAACGCAGCCAGCGCAGTGAGAACGCCGTGAACACGAGGTGAAAACTCCTAAGGCGCCGTGAAAACTCCGTGGGAGCGCTGTCAATCGCCGAGAGATCTCTGTGGGAACGCAGTAGAACGCCGTGAGATCACCGTAGAATCGCGTCCGTCGCCGTAGGGACGCCGTGACATCTTCACATTGTGAAAATTTTACAGAAATTTGTGCAGTTTTCCTGCGATTCCATGGCGATTTTAAAAATTTAACAACGCCGTAATGACTCCGTGTGAACGCAACTTGGTGTGACATGGCCTTTATGAGAGTCAAGTGTGAGTCTGTGTAGAACTTAGAGGTTAACCATGATTTCATTCAACTGTTTATTATTACCTACATGTCTAATGTATTATAATTGCATTTCATTACATAACAAATAAATCATGGTTATGTCTGCCCAAACTTAACACTGTGTTGTCTTACTTTATGTCATGTCTGCAGTTCCTAAGTTTTAGGTTAAGGAAATTAATTGAATTTCATGGTCATTGTCTAAGGGACAAGGTCGGGGCTAAAGCCACCAAAATTAATGTAATCTTTAAAGAGCTTCTTCTTTACTCTTGAACACCAAACAGTCAAACTGTAATGATTGTAATAAAGATGAAGTATGTCCTCTATCATAATTTTCAAATTCTTGGTCCATGATCTGGAGGTGTGATGTTAGAGTGTAGTTCAATAAATCGTATTTTTAAAATGCATGAATTGTTAAAAAAAATCCTCATCCCCCCTCCCTGAGTTCCCCTTATCTATGATCACCCTACTTCTCTTGTTAATAATTTTCAGTTTATTTTTGTGATATTATGTTATTGATTCCTAACATAATTGTATTAAACCCAGGTGACTCTTACGGCCCTTTGGCCTTTGTATGTTCTCATAAATAACTTAAAACTAAATACTTTAGCATTGTTTATTTTTTTTAGAGTACTATTCAGCAAAAAAAATTTATTGTGCTGAAAAATTTAACTTGGCAGATAAAAGGAACCCTTTGTTAGTTTTTTCTCCATAAGCTTTTGACCTTTCATACTCTGGTCCAGAGCGGCAATAACAAATATTGGCCTGGTTGTATAGCAGACCATTAAAGGAGACCAATGTCATCTTAGGAATCTAGCATTTCTTCTCCTATAGCAATTCCAAGGGATAGCAATGACCATCAAAATTGATCTCACAGAATTTATAGTGTCGACTTAAGAATTGAAATATTCATAGAGACTGGGCACTCTAGTATTTTGATACATTCATAAAAGCAATTTTTCCGTGAACTATAGCAATTCCCATTAATGGGCAGAAATCAGAAAATGACTAGATATTGTAGATTTATTCATGATGTGACAACAGAAATTAATCGCTTATTTCTGAAGATGAGCAATAAGCAGTCGAGAGAGCAATCTTCAGTCATAACCTATTCAATCCCATAATTCTATCCAATGCAAATTACTGACAATGGCTTAACATTGGAAATATGGAAATTTTATTTCTGTGACTTATTTGTCTTCATTGCATTATAGCTGAAATCTCATTTACAGTTGCAATAAAAAAGAGAAAATTGAAAAATAATAAAATTTGGAGTTTAATGCATGGTCTTTATTGTTTTGTATTTCTAGACTTAATGACAAAAATATATGTGAAAGTAATTTTCTTTTTGACCTTCATATGACCCACACACTGATAATATTCTATTTTATGTTTCAGATAACAATGAAATATATTCCTGGGGAAATGGAAACAGTGGACAGTATGTATACATTATTCTTTTTTCACTCAGAGAAAATATTCATGTTCAGTTTCAAATACTGTAAATCACTTTATTCGCAAGAACTTCATTTTCATGTAATTATACTACATGTATAATCTCTCTGCTAGCGAAAATTTTCTTCTCATGTAGAACTGTATTATAAAGGCCGGATTATATATACATACAGAAACCAGTCAGCTGGCAGAGTTTTTCACTAATAAATACCAAATAGCTTACTCGCGAAAATAAGGTGTCACAAAAAAATACAGTGATCATCAGTAGTACATGTTTCTCTGTAGTGATATAGAGTGTTTATGTATGTATGTACATGTTTATTTATTAATCTCGTGTTTTTAGCTCACCTGAGCCTTCAAGTGAGCTTTTCTGATCACATTGTGTCCTTCGTCCGTCCGTCTGTCCGTCTGTAAACTTTTCACATTTTCGACTTCTTCTCAAGAACCACAGGGCCAATTTTGGCCAAACTTGGTACAAAGCATCCTTGGGTGAAAGGGAATTTGAATTGTTAAAATAAAGGGCCAAATCCCTTCACAAGGGGAGATAATCAAGAAAAGACAAAAATAGGGTGGGGTCATTAAAAAATCTTCTTCTCAAGAACCACTGGGCCAGAAAAGCTGAAACTTATGTGAAAGCATCCTGAGGTACTGTAGATTCTAAATTGTTAAAATCATGACCCCCAGGGATAGGGCGGGGCCACAATGGATAATCAAAGTTTTACATAGCAATATATAGGAAAAATATTTAAAAATCTTCTTCTCAAGAACCACTGGGCCAGAAAAGCTGAAACTTATGTGGAATCATCCTCAGGTAGTGTATATTCTAAATTAATCCAATCATGACCCCTGGGGGTAGGGCGGGGCCACAATGGGAAATCAAAGTATTACATAGAAATATATAGGAAAAATTTTTGAAAATCTTCTTCTCAAGAACCACAGGGCCATAAAAGCTGAAACTTATGTGGAAGCATCCTGGGGTAGTGTAGATTTCAAATTGTCTAAATTATGATCAGTGGGGTAGGGTGGGGTCACAATATGTATTACAAGGGGGAAATCTAGTAAAGAACAGAATGGTCAAAGCTTCTCAGGTGAGCGATGTGGCCCATGGGCCTCTTGTTAGTTGATACTACCTGAAATTTAGACCAATGCTGTAATCATGGGTAAATGTTTGAATTATCAATTGCCGATTTGCTATCAACATTAACACAATCTCTCACTTCAAGTCAATTTAATGAAACTTCTATTTTTTAAAAATCTTGCATCTATAGCTAACTGCATGACAGCTTATTAATTATAATAAATTCAAATCTTCCTCTCAAGAACCACAGGGCCAGAAAAGATTTAATTCATGTGGAAGCATCCAAAGGTAGTGTAGAATGACTCTGGGGGTAGCATGTGGCCCCAAAGGGCAATTGAAATGTATAGGTTTTTTAACTTTGAATTATTAATTTGATGACCATTGGAAATGAAAAGGAAATATCCTTATGTTAGTCAAATTTCTGTATCTGATGGCATTTGAAATGAGAGTCAAGACTTCTGAACCTTTCTGCTAGTCTGAAATTGCCTAGTATTAAATGCAATATGATTTGGAGACCTAATCATTACATCTCATAATTAAATGCCAAGAAAAACAAAGGAAAATGCAAAAAGTCCCTGATAAAAAATTGCGAGAGACGGTACTGTCCTGATTTTCCAAGACGAGGTAATTACAGGATTCCCCTACCAGACTAGTGACTGACAAAACATTATCTAGTTATTAACCCCGGGGCAGTACCGAGGCAAAAGAGGTTGTCGCCTGGTGACAAAGGATCAAAAATCATATTTGTAACAGCTAGGCAATGGAAAGGATGTGACATTCCAAGAAAAAAAAAATACCATGATAGATATTCAACCATGGGTCCTCATCAGAGTTAAGTTTTGTAAAAGGAATTGCATGTGTACACCTCTCTTTAGGTCCTCTGTAATTAAAATGGAATTGATGACTGAAAAAAAGGTTGGAAAAGAATAAGAAAGAAAGCCTTCATTCCATGTCTTAATTGTAATTTCACAACTTGATCATACTGCGGGTGTTTGAAGATGTCAGTTTAGATCATGCATTAATTCAGTTTGTGTGAGCAGAGGTCTTTTCAGAGTGTTGCATGGATGTCTTGGGGGTTACAATGCCGTGCCATGTGGTTGAAGCCTCCATCACACCCTTTGTAATGATGGTGTCTTCTAAAGATTCTCTAATCTTTTCTATTGCAGATTAAAACACAACTTTTGACACTAAAGTTCATACATTTTTAACAGTGACAAATGTGATCTCTGAGGTTTTGAAAGTCCAGAATAGTTCTGTCTCGAGTTGGTTACACTTGTATACAAGCATTGCAGAGACAAGATGAAGAAACTGTAGCTCTTAATGTAATAGAGCCAACAAATTTCATTCACCAATGATTAGCTGTGTTTTATTACCTGGCTTAGTGCTGCGATTCCTTCTTCTTGTTCATAACATGTGAATATATGAGGGGCTTAAAATGTTATAAGCTTAATTTGTTATATCTGTTAGCTTCACAATATGTTTAAACCCAAGGGGAATAAAAATCCCTGCTATAAGTGTCAATTCATTATAAGCATGTTTTACTATATTGTGATGTACAATTCTATGATGTTTCTGATTACCTGCTTTTCCAGGGTCTATTCTCCTAGTTTATGCCTAAGATGGCATCAAATGCAGGTACTACTGTATGTTCATAAATAATTACAGTACAATTACATTTTTTGTTCTTTGACTTTTCATCTCAACAGATTATCGAGGTAATTACTAAATACTCTGACTAATTGGATAGCAAACTTCTTCAATGCCATTTTATTACACCAAAGCACACAAATCCAATAGTCCATGCTAGTACAGTGTATAATGGGGAAAATATGTCCCATAAACCGTGTTTGTTAGTTAGCCATTTTCTCAAACTCTTTAATTTTTATATTTTTATAAATATAACCTTATAAAAAATAATTTATATTTATTCATGTGATCAGGAGTCATTACCTTATGTACTAAAAGAAACATAACTATAGTTAGGTACTTAAGGTTTATTATGAGCAATTCATCTTGCTTGTTCAAGAAATGTTAATTTGTTCTGACAATTATATTCCTTATCAAAAACCATATATAAAAAGGTCACATATTTTGTGACAGCATTGTATTATTGAGGATCATATAAATAGTTGTTAGTTAAATGTATTAAAACTATTTGTAAATCCAGAGACATTGGAAGATATTATTGATCAAATCCATATTCTGTACCGCTAATTCAATTTATAACTGAGGGTTATAAATGTCACCAAGTTCATAGAAATGTATCCATTAAACAAAAAATGTGCACAAATTTATGAGTGTCTCCACACGAATCCTGTTCTATTGCATGATTGAGGGGGGTCTCGGGGGACCGCCAGTGTCTAACCCGGCTTTTTCAGGTCGGCCCACTAACGCAATCTTGGTGACAGCAAATGACACAGGAGGCTAATTCCTGCTGTACAGAGGCCTAAGTAACACCAGCTTCCCTTACATGTGGAGGTGATAGCTCCTATAACTGTAAATGAGATGAAATTGATTAGGTTCAGCCTTGATGACAGATCTCCGGTCCCCCGTGACCACTTCATAGTGTGCAGTTCTGGTTGAAAATTATGAGAGCTATAAATTTGGCACAGTACTTGTCAGAATTTTCTCACATGCTGCGGCAAGACTAGATGCAGGCTTCAAGCCTGTCTCATTAATGCAGGATATTTTTTCCTCAAGTTAATTTGATTTTCGGTTTATATCATATCACCAAAAAATACAGAGTAGTTAAAATATTGATTCCAAATCATTTTCCTTTGAACCAGGCAGGGTATTCAATTTCCTTGTGTCAATCTGGAGTTGTTATTTTGCGGGCTGCTGTTAGATTTTTTTTTCATTATTAAATGAAGATGCACTACAGTTTTTTCCTGGAGTGTTTTAGTGCGCCAGATTCAAACTATAGGTTTATGTAGGGAAAAATGATGAATCATGATTTCATTTGCCTTTTTTCATTTCTTCAGAGTAAACAAGGTGTCTAAAAACAATTGTGTATTTTACAAGAAATTTATGAAACGAAAAAGTAAATTTTTTCCAGAAAAAAAATGAAAACATTTTTATTTACACTAGGACATTTTGTTTTATGTTTTTTAAAGCAACCATTTACAATAATTCAAATAATTTAGACCTTTTTAGCTCACCTCAACGAAGTTGGGGGGAGCTTATGTGATACCCTCGGCGTCGGTGTCGGCGTCCCAGGTTAAGGTTAAGTTTTTTGGCGCAGTTTTCTTTTTTTAAGCAATAAAATTTACTGGATTAAAGTATCCCCCCTATTTACTACAGTCGTGTCAATTCCACCTAAAATTGTCACTTTTTCCAAATTTTGGAACATTGCCAATTTCATGACCTATTTGCACTAAAACAAAATGAATGTCAATCATTCTGTCTATGCATTTAAGTAGAACTAAACTTTATTCTTTCACTACAAAATAAAATATTTGAATAATTTTTAAAGTTATAATTTTATTTCTCCTCAAAATATGACTAAAACGTTAAAAAATTACCTCAAATTTTGTTGCATAAGAGCTATTTTTAGTAACAGGCCTTACAACTTATATGGGTTTGATTAGCTCAGTAAAAATTTGTCTGATTTCCTTTTATGCATTCTACATTTTGCTCACAAAAGGATGTATTCGCTTTAACAAAAGAATTGACCTATAGGAGAGAACAATTTCCCGGAAAAAGTGACATTTAAAAATCAATCTTTATTTGTTGTTTTCTACCGTATATATGTCTATTTTTTTTAAATTTGTATTTTATACCTAAAATTTATTATTTATAACTTGACAATAAACCTCCAAAGTTGATCGAAACACCATTTTGTCCTTTAAAGCGTTGATTTTTGCATGAATTTTGGCCTTAAAGTCCATCAGGGCAGGCCTGCCCCTAAATAAAATTATGATATTTTGATAGGTTATGATGTAAGGAATAATTTAAGATAAGATTTTTTTAGGGGCACCCCTGCCCTGGGGTCGAAATTCACAAAAAACCTACAAAAAATAAGGAAACCAGATTTCCAAAATCTTCTCTAAATTTATGCCGTTCATTCTTATAGTCAGACTAGCTCAGTTGATATATGCCCTGACTTTTGCACCTTGGATACTCTCTTTTTTGAAGTCGGGGGTTCGAATCCACCTGGTACAACACTTTTCAGTTTTAAATTTCGCCTTTTCAAAGACCATTTTAATTTTTTTTATAGACTTGTGTATTTTTCCTTCAATTGTTTATCCCTTATGCATTCCCATTCTTGATATCAGAAACACTAAAGAGATATTAAATCGTAACAATCCAGTTGTCAGTCAGGTGGAACGAACCTCAGTATAAGCACACTTCTCCGAGGACAAGAATAACTCACTATGTGTTACTCAATACAGGTATTCCTGGCAGCATTGAGCTGCGATGAATTTCAATTGTATATATCCCTTAGAATTTAATCACATTGATTTAGGCTTCATATTTCAGTAAATGCACTTACTTGGATTTCATGTAGGCCTTTATAATTTGCACACATTAAAGATAAGTTTTTATTATATCTACGGATAAATAGCCTAGACATTAAGAACAGAATTTCAGAGGCAGTAGACATTACCTTTATGCACAATGAGAAGTAAAGACAAATATCAATTATAACATTTGGAGATAACAAACTCAGAAAATCAATAAAAAGGGTTCCTCCTATCTCTACTCACTGAAATAAAGATTTAGGAAAAACAAATTGTTATATGTATTCGGCCTAATGTCATTAATTAGAACGGAAATCGACAAGCTTTTTGTAGAGAATAAAACCAAGCCCGGTCCTATAGGTCAGATCCCTATTTATAATGAAGTGATCCTTTGAAGGCAATCGGAGAAACCTGCTTTCGGACAATTTTGCATGGTTTTCTCAGAGACAGGCTGTTAAGTACTTCTATGTCCTATATTGATTAGACATGCATGGAAGATGCTTCTAGTGTCTTTCATTGTACCAGTCCAAGATTCAGATGCTGCAGTTTAAACAAAGAAATGACCAGATAAATGTTTTTTGGAGCAGGTTAACATTTTTGGTGTAGTTTTTGTTGTAGGTTTCATTTCCAAGTAACTTTAAGCCCTATGTCGACCAAACTTGCATGGATGATACATCTAAGGATGCATACTACCGGGCTTGCTTCGGATGCTGAATCTGACCTACATTTTCCGGTTGAGTGAACAGGTAAAAGTTTTTGGTGCAGGTTTCATTTCCAATTAACTATAAGCCCTATGTTGACCAAACTTGCATGGATGATACATCTAAGGATGCATACTACCAGGCTTGCTTCGGATGCTGAATCTGACCTACATTTTCCGGTTGAGTGAACAGGTTAAAATTTTTGGTGCAGGTTTTAATTCCAAGTAACTATAAGCCCTATGTTGACCAAACTTACATGGATGATACATCTAAGGATGCACACTACAGGGCTTGCTTCGGATGCTGAATCTAACCTACATTTTCCAGTTGAGTGAACAGGTTAAATGTTTTTGTGCAGGTTTCATTTGCAAATAACTTTAAGCCCTATGTTGACCAAACTTGCATGGATGATACATCTAAGGATGCACACTACAGGGCTTGCTTCAGATGCTGAATCTGACCTACATTTTCTGGTTGAGTGAACAGGTTAAAGTTTTTGGTGCAGGTTTCATTTTCAAGTAACTATGAGTTCTTTAATGACCAAACTTGCATGGATGATACATATAAGGATTAAGGATGCATACTACCGGGCTTGCTTCGGATGCTGAATCTGACCTACTTTTTGTGGATGAGTGAAAATGTTAGTTTTTGATGCATGTTTCATTTCCAATTCTATGAGCCCTATAATGAGCAAACTTGCATGTACGATACATCTTAGGATGCACATTAATGGACTTGCTTCGGATGCTGAATTCGACATACATTTTTCAGATAATAGACCAGGTAAAAGTTAAGGTTGCAGGTCTATTTCCAAAAAACTATAAGGCTTATATAACATTGTATAAACCAAACTTGCACAAATGTTGCATCAAGAGATGAAAACTCTCAAATTTGCTTCAGATGCTGGATTTTGATTACATTTTCATGAAGAAGAACTAGATTAAATTTTTTATGTAGGTCTATTTTAAAATATCAGATCAGAATTGCTTAAATATTTTCATTTTTGGAATGTACACTTTTTGTTGGTGAATTGTGAGACTTTGCCTTACTTAAAGACAACATTCGTTGAGGTGAGCTCTGTAATCTCTGATTACCTATGTTTTATTTTGATAGGAAAACAGTTTGCCACATAAGAAATATCAAAGCTTCATTATTACATATTGGACCAAAAAAAAAAAAAAATGAAATGGATAAAAAAAAATGTTCCCAGCCTTGAAGTATATGACTATATGTTTTGAATTATGATATATTCATTGCATGATCATAAGGGAAATCAGAAAAATCATATTCCCCATTTCTTGGCTGAAGAAATTTTCATGTTTCCCAAACGTTCATGCAATAAATTATTATACTGAAACAAGCAAGAAAAAAAAACCCACCTAAACATTCTAATTGGGCACCGTTCTCAAATTCACTTTCAATTTTAATGTAAAGTTACTGAAACCCTTGGACAGATTAGCAATTTTGTGACGTGAACCAGGCTGTTGTGCTCTCTACTTCCCTCTGGAGTTTTTGTTCAATGAACAGTACTATGTAACTATTCCAGGAAAATGTGCTAGTTATTTGAAGAGGTTAGATATGAAGAAAAGCATGCTGACAACAGGGAAATATGAAGTTTTATGGCCCTGTAATGTGATAATCTAGAACCAATCATATAACACATTGTTTGGAATAAAATTATAATGAGGTATAAATTGATATAGTTTTTGTTAGCTCTACTGGTCAGAGACCAGAAGAGCTTATGCGATAGTAATGCGTCCGGCGTCCGTCCGTCTGTCCGTCTGTCTGTCTGTAAACAATTTTTCAAAATGCTACTCCTCCTACAGTTTTGGTCTAATTTCAATATAACTTGGCACACAAGTAGACTACACTAAGATACATAATTCTATATATCGCTTTTTGATTTCGATAAATGGTGTTGCCTTGGTTACTAAAAATAGAAATTTCTGTGAAATTCTTTCAAAATGCTACTCCTCCTACAGTTTTGGTCTGATTTCAATATAACTTGGCAAACATGTAGACTACACTAAGATACATGATTCTGTATATCGGTTTTTGATTTCAATAAACGGTGTTGCCGTGGTTACTAAAAATAGAATTTTCTGTGAAATTCTTTTAAAATGCTACTCCTGCTACAGTTTTGGTCTGATTTCAATATAACTTGGCAAACATGTAGACTACACTAAGATACATGATTCTGAATATCGGTTTTTGATTTCGATAAACGGTGTTGCTGTGGTTACTAAAAATAGAATTTTCTGTGAAATTCTTTCAAAATGCTACTCCTCCTACAGTTTTGGTCTGATTTCAATATAACTTGGCACACAAGTAGACTACACTAAGATACATAATTTTGTGTATCGGTTTTTGATTTCCATGAACGGTGTTGTCGTGGTTACTAAAAATAGAAATTTCATAAAAATGGTTTCAAAATGCTACTCCTCCTACAGTTTTGGTCTGATTTCAATATAACTTAATGGCACACAAGTAGACTGCACTAAGATACTTAATTAGAGTTATCGGTTTTTGATTTCCGTGAACGGTGTTGTCGTGTTTACTAAAAATAGAAATTTCTCTAAAATTGTTTCAAAATGCTACTCCTCCTACAGTTTTGATCTGATTTCAAGATAACTTGGCACACAAGTAGACTACACTAAGATACATAACTGTGTATATCGGTTTTTGATTTCCATGAATGGTGTTGCCGTGGTTACTAAAAATAAAAATGTCTATAAAATTGTTTCAAAATGCTACTCCTCCTACAGTTTTGGTCTGATTTCAATATAACTTTGCACACAAGTAGACTACACTAAGAACATAAAGAGATTTTAACAAGGATCATTACTCTATTTATTGCTGTTGTAAAGTTTCAATTCCCAACTGCTTAAGTACTTTTCTCTTCCTTTGCTATAAGTACAAACCAGTAGAGCTTCAGTCTCGACAGAGACTTATGGTTTCTTGCAGACTTGGTAATAATGATAAACAACTCCAGTGGCAGCCAGAAAAGGTTCATCTCTATGACGACGCCCAAGAAACCCTCCCAGACGTAGGCGGGCTAGCCTGTGGAGGCAGACACTCTATGGTGTGGCTATCCAATGGGAACGTGTTTAGCTTTGGCAACAACTTCCATGCTCAACTAGGTTATGATTATAGAGCACTGAATTATAAAGAAAACCAGGTAAGTAGGACAGCCTACAATGGGAGATAAACATTAGTACAGAATAGATTTTAGTATGTCTTAAAGTCCTTTTTTAATTTAGGAAATTAATTAATAAATGCACTTTCTGTCAATGTTAATTAGCATGCTTTTAGAAACTTGAAAAAAATAAAGATTATGCACAGTACTTTTGAGTATATATCAAATTCCATTTCTTGGTGCTTGTTTCTTTTGAAATGGTTAAATGAAAGGAATTGTGTGTTTTACTAGGAATTTTATTTACCTCCAATAAATGGCGTGCAGGAAAATCTCCATATTAGCAGAAAATCACCTAAACTCTGCCAGAAAATTACGGTGATGAGTGTTTGATTGAAAACACCCTACCCAAAATATGATATTAATCTTCAACAGCACACAATCTTTTTTTATTAAAAAAAAGTATGGTTGAGTAATGATAAAATTTGAACATCTCATTAATCTGAGGCGACAATTCTAAAATTTGTTGTGTGCTTTTGAAATGGCTATGATAAAATCATAAGAAAAAAATATTGGCATGGTGCATAAATGTTTATGTGCATGCTTCATATATTTTTTCTATCAAAGTTGTAACACCCTCACAACCCTGACCAAACATTTCCCATATATATTGCACTCCAATATTTGAGGGCACAGAATCACCATTTATGTGAATTTTACAGAATTGTTGTTCACTGTAATACTAACACAAGCTTAATTTTGTACTCTCTAACTCCTTTTTAAAATTTTGGTTTGAAATGATGACACATTTACAAAAATCCTGTTTCTAGGATATATGGTAAAAGAAAAGTTAAAGTTGATTTTCTTTAAGTATAACAAGTCAATGAATGAGTTTAAATTTCTTGAAAGAAAAGATTAAATAAATTAAGGTTTATATTTACAAAATACATGAACATTTTTATGTCAGAGTAATTTTCATCAAGTTTTCACAATTGATTGGCATTATTGTATAGATATACCTCTCTCCTTTAACTTTTTTGAGCTACAGAAGTATATACGCTGAAGTAAACTTTTCCAGTCTTGCACTTGTCTGTCTGTCCATCTGTCTGTAAACCTTCTGATTTTCTCCAGTTTTAAAAAGTCAAGACAAAGTATTTTGGGTAAATGAGAGTCAAACTTATTCCATTGACTCCCCCACCCTCTTCTACAAAGGGAGAACACAAGAAAAAAAGCAGTTAAAATGGGCTAGAATTAAACCTTAAACTTAAAAGAAAGCATTTCAACATAGTTTGAATTCTGAACTGTTTAAATCATGGTCTCCTGGGTTTTGGTGGTATGACAACTGGGGATCAAAATATTTCATGTCAAAATTATTGGAACAATTAAACAAGAGGCCCAGGGGCCACAGCGCTCACCTGAGCACATCGGCTAGGAAAAAGCACATATCAGATCAGAACTAAAAGTTTACTGAGGTGGGGGGAGGGCTTGAATTTTAACCCCCCTGGGGTTCATGATTTGAACAAACTAGAATCTACACTACCTGATGATGATTCCATATAAATATCATTAATCATGGCTTTGAATACTTGAAAAGAAGATTTTAAAAGGTTTCCCTATATATCCCTATGTAAAACTTGGGTCAGCCATTTTGGCCCCACCCTCGTCCCGGAGGTCATGATTTGAACAAACTTGAATCTACACTACCTGAGGATATTTTACATGAGTTTCATCTTTCCTGTCTCAATAGTTCTTGAGAAGAAGATTTTTAAAGATTTTTCCTATATATTCCTATGTAAAACTTTGATCGGCCATTTTGGCTGGCCCCACCCTAGCCCTGGGGGTCATGATTTGAACAAATTTGAATCTACACTACCTTAGGATGATTCCACATTAGTTTCATCTTTCCTGGCACAGTGGTTCTTGAGAAGAAGATTTTTAAAGAGTTTTCCTATATATTCCTATGTAAAACTTGGGTCGGCCATTTTGGCCCCACCCTTGCCCCAGGGGTCATGATTTGAACAAACTTGAATCTACACTACCTTAGGATGATTCCACATTAGTTTCATCTTTCCTGGCCCAGTGGTTCTTGAGAAGAAGATTTTTTAAAATTGCCATTAATTTTTGCTCTAATTCATAATTCCCTCCCCTTGGAAAAGGGCATAGCCCTTTATTTGAATAAACTTGAATCCCCTTTACCCAAGGATACTTTGTAGCAAGTTTGGTTGAAATTGGCCCAGTGGTTCTTGAGAAGAAGATGAAAATGTGAAAAGTTTACGACAACGACGATGACAACAACGACTACAACGACGACAGACAACGGACAAATTTTGATCAGAAAAGCTCACTTGAGCCTTCGGCTCAGGTGAGCTAAAAAGTAGATTCAATCTTAAGTATATATCCTATCTTAGATAAAATATATTGATGCACCAAACTCTACGCTGTGGGACAGAATTTTGTCTGTGGCATACCAAAGGGATCTTGATGAATAAAATCTTTGTCACAAAATTCTTCAAAAGAATTTAAAATGAAGTTTCAATTGTTTTTCAGGTTAAGCCACATCTTTTAAAGTTTCTGATACACAAGCCAGTTGTCCAAATTTCTTGTGGAGAAAAACATTCAGTGTTCAGATTTCAAGATGGGACAATTGCATGTGTGGGGTAGGTATGTTTGAATCTGGATGTATGGAAATTTAACTAGGGCAGAGCTATAATAGCTGGATATTTCGTATTGCAATATATTGTGATATATTTAAGTGTACTGCAATATGTATTGCAATATATTGTTAAGTTACAGTTATTCAAATGTTGTTTTTTCAATTTTATTGACCTCCTTGTATAAGCAGTGTTTGTTATAAAAAAAAGTTAATAGTTTATTTCATCACAATTTTGGGGGGAAAATGCTACCATAGACTAGCATCCATACCTATTGGCACTGTTTGGAACAAAGTTCCTGAAATATTTAATTTCATATTTTTATTTATCAAATCTAAAGCTCAAGCAGTTTATTGGTACTGGAAGACAGAAATATATATTTTTTTAATAAATCAAAATATAACCAGAATATCAATATTATTTTGCAACCTTAAATTATTCTTACAGTTTGCGGAACGTGATTTCAAAAATTTATCGGGGATTTTGAAAAACTGCTCAAACCTCAAACCAAAAGTATAATTTATCGGAGATGATATTTAATAACATTTTATATAAGGTATTTTTAGACATTATAGATAAAAAAAATCACTGATTGGTATATTAATATTCCTAATTAAAAGCTCTACAATGTCTTTATTTTATTGGATTTTCAGATCCAATGCCAATGGTCAGATAGGGAGTGGAACATTGGAGGAGGCAACAGTTCCTGTCACGGTAGAAATGTCCAAACCGGTCAGATACGTAGCCTCAGGGGCCAATCACAATCTAGTGATCACTGGTCAGTATATAGAGCATTCCAGTCCTATTATGTAGACTCCAGTGATCACTGGTCAGTTTATAGAGTATCCCAGTCCTATAATGTAGACGCATTGCTTGAACTGTTATATTATAAGGAGGAAGCAATAAGGCATGTTTGAGTTGAGTGGTTTAAGCTTTTCTTGATTACCTCCCTTTACATGTAAAAATACTGACTAAGTTAAACATAGCTAATTAAAGTACATGTGTACAGATACTGTAATAGTACAGTTATTTAGTATGTGTCACAGCTGAGGTAGTTCCAGTTCCATTGGGAGGTTTCAATGTTGTTTAAATTACATCATAGCAGGTGTGATAAGCACTGAATATACATATGGTATACATAAAACAGTATAGCTTTCCCCTGCTAGACTCTAATGATGAAAAACAGACTCATCTAAAGTCACTGATATGAAGTGTGAAATCTAATTTATTATTCTACATCAAATGGTATGTGATAGTCACATATAATATTTCAAAAGAACTGGCTTGATTGTTAAACTTTTTTGCATTTTAACGAAGGAAAAGTGCACTTAGGTTTGGTATTTTGGCCTCGAAATGACATTGTTATAGAGCAGCTAGGCTGATAGCCTGATAAAAAATTAAATTTTCAGAGCAATCATTTTTCAATGTGCAAGATTTTACTTATTTATTCATTAATTTAAAAAAAAAAAAAATAAATGGTCTTGACTTGATAATTACCGTAAAATCACATATTTTCCCATGGTCAAATTTTCATGGTTTGTGGAAAAACTCTTGATTCTTGGGGATTTTATTTCATGGACAAAGAAATGTTGAGTAGTTATGTATGTAGCATTTTACATTTCATGGTAGACATGAATTTGTGGATCTCTTAAATTCATACCTCGAAAACAACGAAAATTAACCCCCCATGAAAATTTGTAATTTTACAGTAATAGTTCATAATTTCTCATTCCGAAAAGTGAAATATGGTAAAATTATATAACAAGTTTGTAATTCATGCACTCTAAAATGAAGATAAAATTAAATGTTTGAAAACAAACTAGGATTTTTCCTCCTGATATAATATTAAGCCATATAACAAAGTGGAAGGGAGTAAAATTTTAATAACAGTGAACTCAGAGGCATGGTGTCCATCATTTGTCAGACTTTATGTTCATCTTCTAGTAGGACTATTTATGTCATATTATGATGGAGGTGATGATTTCGACTGTACGACAGGAGAGGGAGGTCTCGTGGAGAACATTTAACCTCCGAACACTCACCTTACACCTTCCACCCCAAAAGATTTGTCAACAGGGATATGTCTTAATTCAAAATTGTTACCTTTACTGAAATGTACGAGCATCCTCTGGTCTACATGCTGGCATGAAATGAGTCTTCTTACATTTTCACCTTGTTAAAAATCTCAGTATACTATTTTTAAAAAAGTTGGGTTGATGAATTTTTAATACTGTGAAATCGTTATTTTCGTTGGGGTTTAATTTTCATGGTTTTCAAGGAATAAAGAGACCCATGAATTTATGTTTACTACATAATGCAATTTTTCACATATATTAATATTGAACAAGCAAATCACTATGAACCAATATATTTTTCTCAAACCGTGAAAATCTGACCCCTTGGAAATATGTGATTTTACAGTATTACTGTAGATTGGCGAACAATCACAACAATTTTAATTTTGCTATGTTCGCAATTAAAACTTTTTTCACGAAATTAATCCCATCATCAATGTCATTATTAGTTTATAGAAAGGTTAATTGCTTATAAAAAATTTATTAATTTCTTGCAGCGCGAAATTTTAACACCGTGGAATTAAACGACTTACAGTATCTTTAATTGTGAATATAAATCTCATTGTATAGTTTACACTGTTCATTAGATCTCTATTAGAAAAGAGAGACAATTAAGTTAGCACTTATTTTCCCCCAATGCCATTTACTCTCTTCTCGTTGAAGTTTAACAATGTTTATTGTTTGAAGAATGTAACAAAGAAAGAAATATGATAGTCTGTATTTGGAATATCTTGCTAACTCTAAAATTTTCAGGAAGAGAGCACTCTAGTATTACAGATATAAGCCAAGAAATGTTTCAGTGTGAGACCCGAGAGTTCAAGTATCAGTTTATTAGATTACCTAGGAACTTTGCCTTTTATCAGAGATTAAACTGATTTGTGAGTAGAGGGTGCATTGTTAGGTAATCTTTTAGATAGTTCTGCAAAATTGCCCTCTACACTGGCTGTTCATACATATGTTTACTTGTTCACAATTCCACACATTACAGAAAACAAAAAAAAATTAATGAATCAAAATCAGGTACTATTTAAAACAGTCAATGAATTTGGGCTTTTGTATTTATAATAATTATGTAATGTATAAAGTCATATTTTTGCTGTATGGTCATCAACACCCCGCCCCCTTTCCCCACTTTTTTTAATTACTAAAGGATTTGAATGAAGTATATATCAATGTGTCATATTGTTCTTATACTGGGATTTATTTTTTATTTACATTTATTCAGTCACATGGCCCAATATACATAATATATAACGCTTAATGTAAATCAATTCCCTAGTTCTATAAGTTAAATTTGTTGAAATTGAGTTGATGCAGATATTTCTGAACTTCATTTAACCAAAAAAGAAATCTAAATTAAAAAGAAATTTATACAAAAAAAAAAAAAAACATGCACATGCAAACACACACATAGGATATTTTGTGCTCTGTACCTGATAAGTCATCAGATTACTTAAAAAAAAAAATATGGACCAAAAAAGTCCTTCAAAGATTAATGACTTCATTAAATATGAAAAATGTCACCAATAAATGGCTTAGGGAGTTCTTTTTTTTAAGTGACCCAGCAAATAAGACTTTCAGACAAAATACTGCCATTAGCCTCAAGCTGTTGGAAGGTCAAAGGTCACAGGTGGTGGATAATTTCTCCTTAGTTTCTCTGCTGATGAAGCCATCTAAACTATTAGATTTATGTAGAAGTTAATTAGGCTTTTGTCTTGGGTCACATTTGTTATTTATGTAGATAAGGGATTTTGGAAGAAATTATGACTCAGTTTCTTTAGAGCGTGCTTGCACCTTGATGTTAGAAGTTTAAATCATTGTGCAGCTTTGAGTAATTTTAACCAGTCATCTAATTTGTATTCCATTTAAATGCATATAGATAAGTTCAATTTACCATCAGATAAATTTGGATTAATTATGTCATAATAATTTGAAATGTAAAAAGAAGTGAAAAGTCTGCATGACGAAAACACTCGTCCATGAAATTGTTTTGAACAAACATTTGCCATTTTTATACAATTTTATGCAAGTTATTGTTTAATCTATAAAATATTAAAATGATTTCCCAAATTGATAGTGTCATATAAAATTTTAATATTTCTATTGACAGAATTGTTGCATTTTATTCCCAGTATGGAATATGTGTTGATAGCAACAGTACAACCCAACTCTATCAATTCTAATATTATAAGCCTTGTTAGCTTTGCCTACAAAGGCATTGCTTGACCATTGTTATTTTTATGACACTTTCAATTAATTCCAAATTAGGGACAGATTTTGATGATGGTTCTTTAACATATTGCACCTTGTAAGAATTAAAGCACAATTTCTCGTAAAAATGCCAACCTTGGAAATTTACAGTGGCATAAATGTCTCTGAAGTTCATCGTGAGGCCTGGATTCCAGGTTGCACATTTTTCCCTTGTTAGCACACATGTTTATAAAGAGATAGCAGCAAGGGCGTCATAAATTTTTGAATGATGTGGTGAGGCTAATGCACATAGAAGCATATTGTATTTTGATACATTCTGTTATATGACTCAAGGTTTTCTTCTTTCATATTTATATAATCATATCACCTTTCAAAGCTTGACGTGAAAGAAAACCTTTGAGTGTATAGTCCCGCTGTGTTGCATGCATATTTTGTTTTGAGAACATGGAAAATATTATCTGATCATATATTTTTTGTGTGCATGCACCATGGTATATATCAATATGTATTAGATTTATTAGCCATATAAAATCTGCTGACAGTATAAGTTTAATATTTATGCCTGTTATTCATGCATCACATACATAGGAATTAAGGGAAGGAAGTCCTGCATTGTCAAGATCCTCCATATTTCAAATAAGACTAATTAGATTTAAAAATCTGTTTTCTCTGTTTAAAAGTGTGAGATAATCGAAGGAAATTCCAGGTCTGCATATGAATTTATCACATTTCAGAAGTGAATGATGTCCTTTAATAGTTCTCCAATATCTTCATTTCTGCAAATCCTGGACATGCTAGTATTTTGTCACTTTTAAGTTCATTACAAGTCAAGGTTTTGTCATTACATTGTGTACATTTTGGTCTTTCTAGACAGACTGCTCCGCCCTAGGGTTTTGTTTTGTAAATTACATAATCCTTTTATACTAGTTCCACGCAAAAAATATGTTGATAATTTTGCACCGAATCCCATTTATCTGTTAAGATCAAACGGGAAAAAAGTAATCAGGTACACTTTGCTAATTAGAAGTGGACTAAGCTCATCAGATTATAAGAAAATAAAAATATTAATGTTGGTTAATTTCACTGTGGCAGCTAGATCATAAAATGGCTGCATAGCATGATTTATTAACAGTTTTGCATAACTATACAGTGATATCTGAAGGAGCTGATAAAAGGATACCTCCAGTCAATTTTTTAAATCAGAGAGAATAAAATCTGATTTTAAAATTTGTACAATTAAGAAATGAGGCCATATATATATTTTAGAGAAAAAATTAATGTAGATCAATATAATAGCTATTCATTTTAAACTTAGTTAATCTGGAACATAAGTCACATTTCAACAATTATTTATAGCTGTAAACTATAATGATTGTTTTCCCCCTTGATATATATCTAATATCATTAGAAGTTCTCTTTTTGCTTCTTTTGGCAGATGAGGGGGAAGTTTATGTGTGGGGGTATGGTAAAGCTTGTGGTAAGAACAACGATGTCCTGTTTCCAGAGAAAGTGCCCCTCAAAAACAAGAGAGTGACTCAGGTAGCGGGGGGATCCGCCCACAGTCTGGCACTGACAGGTGAGTAGTCAGAAAAAAACAGCCGATAAAATGACTTACTTTAAGTTAGTCACTGCATGGCATGTCACTTGTGTGAATAAAATTAACAAGCAATGTCTTAAAAATTCTTTACAACTGAGCAAACTTGTTTACACTTTCTGTGGAAAAAATTGGTTGATTTATCTACATAATCGTTTCAATTTATTGCACTAAATTTTCTAAATGAATTAATTGTTCTTTAAAAATATAGAGAGGTCTGGCTGACTTTCAGTTTTACAGTTGAGGCTGATTTCTATTACTTCGAAGGTGAAGAATAATAATACACAAATGGGATATAGTCCTTTTTTTTAATTCAAGGTTAAGAATAAGGTGTCAAAAATGTTGAACTGTTGCTGAAACTATATGTTTTGTTTTTTGTTTCAGTAGAGTGAAATTTTTATGATTATGGCTGCTAAAAAGTTGACTTGATCATGTTTTAGGTGCATAATTTCCCAGGTTTCCCATATATCACTCTTACATATGAAATGCAATTTTCAAAACAATCTTTTATTCATAAGCTATCAGACAGGGTCCTTCAGAGGTGACTATCATAATGCACAATACTGCTGTCCATGACATTGTGTGTTTTAACAGATAGTATTAATTAGCTTCTAGCCTTCCTCTAATGGGGAGAGGTTTGGATGTCTTGGGAGGTTAATGTAAGCAGGCTGACATATATTTAGGGTCACTGAAATGCACATCAGATCAATTGTTTTAACTCTAGCCAGGTGGAATGGTTGTCCCAGAACTTAGAGGGATATTTATCATGAAGCGCCAGTAGGTTACACCCCCTTTATGCCTGCCCATATTGTGCATAGCAGCAGGGAACAGTTTAAATTGACCTTATGTTAGAAAGCAGTTATGGTAGCTAAGTGCATGGTGACTTATACCTCTGGCTCTAAAACCATTAAAAATTCATTTGAAATGTTAGGGCATGAGAAATTCTGAAAAAAGTTAAGATATATTGTCATTTCTGCACCTTGTCTGAAAAATGATATGTAGAATTTGTCAAAAAGTTATTTGTGAAATATTTATTTACACATTGATAACTCATATACCTTCTGAGAATATCAATAAAGATTTAAAATGTAGAAGCTAGCAGGTGTAGCAAAATATTATCAGAAAATGTGTTATATGAAAGGAAATTGGTAGAAGCTAATAGCTCTCTGTCACAGCACACAAAAAGACTTTTTTGCTGAAATGAAAACCATTTTTGTTTTCTTAATGAGTACATATATGTAATAGAGCTGTTTCAGTTACATTAATTTGTATTTGTTACATGTATCTGCAATGGTTTGAAGTGTTTCTACATATTCTAGGCCAAAATAACTTTGCAGCTCAGTTGTCAGTATCAAATCTCATTAAAATTAATGGCCTGCAATTTTATAGTTTCTAGTGTCAGTCTGGGCCTTTGTAATTGGTCTGAGCATGGATACCCTAACGCATATCCCATTTCTATCCAAATTATGTCATTTCATACTTATCTGAAACTGCCACTTAAACTGCAGCATTGAAAAATTCAAAACCACCATATTGCAGTGCAAAAATTATTAAAAGAGCAGAAATTGCTTTTAATTACTGTGGACAACTAGCAGTGGATCAAAGAAGTTGTTGAGGAAAGTGCATTTTTGCATATCACCTTACTCTTCTTAAGTCGTAGATTACTAAGGGGAGATTAATGCGCACGTGGGTAAGACGGGACTGTGGGATTATTAACACTGGCCCTGCCAGCCGATCCAGTTCTGAATTCTACTCCTCGGGTTACAGAGGCATTGTCTAGGATTGCATAACATGTCAGTCCTTGACAGTTTACAGTTCAGTGTGGTTAATCCTTTAATGATCTCTCTTACTGATGCACAATAATGATTGCCGCACTGCATTTTTGGTTGACAAAGTTTTTTTTCTGTTAGGGTCAAGTAAAAAATATGCCAGTGACACTTTAGAAGGCCATTTATGGGGGGTATCCTTATTGCCCCATTTTGTTACCCAGACACACAAATCAAGAGATGCCAGAGAGTTTTTGGTATATTTAAACTTAATTACAACTTTTAGGATGCCCAACTTTAACCTGTCAGCCACTTTGAAATTGTGCGAAGTGATGTAGCAATACATGGTTTTTGTTCCTTAAATAGGTTAGATTTTTTTTGCTTGGACCTGCAACATACTGGTATTGTCCATACAGTTCATTGATAACTGTTTTTCATGGAATTCTTGGTTTCCTCATTTAAAAAACAAACTTTTGTTGGAAATTTAACTTTTAGTTCTAGCAGTTGTTCAAATTAAGTGTCAATAATCTGATATATGTTAAACTGGAGATGTTCATTGCAAAACAAAAAGAGCACTTTATTAATTTATTCAAATGTGACAAAGATGACATTAAGTGAAATATTTAACACTTTGGCTTCAACAAATTTTTGTGGCAAAAGTAACATTTTTACTCTTTGACATAAAAAACAATATCAGCTGCATTTTTCACAATTGTGCATTTAAGCAAATAAAAAAAAAAAGCTTAATAATTTAAACATTCTTTTGTCTGTCTGGATATGTATTCCATGGAGATTTAGTATTTTTTCATAAGCAAATGAGGAAGTCTACATAGAAAAGAAATGAATATGTAATAATAGATGTATGAAGATATATCCATGTAAGAGAACTGGAAATTTGTGAATGGAATCTCTTTAAAAGTGAGATAGTTAGAAAGGAGTTCCATCTTTCTAAAGGTTAGAGTCTATAACCTTGGGAGCATCTGATCAAGCCGAAGGTTGAATACCAAACACTTCGGGTTCACTTAATTCAATTGTTGATGCATTCAATCCTATATCTGTTTGTTAAGCATCACAAGAAGTGTCAGTTTGTATACCGACTTTCAGTCACCCCTATAGACCCTTGGCAAACCTGTTAATGGCCCGTGTGAAGATCAAGTACAGTTTCTGTCAAAATTTGAGGCCCATTGGGAAATTATGCATTCTGGAAGTTAACCCAAGATTGACAATGTATGGATTCAACTTGACTGTTGGAATCGTTTGTATACAAATATATGGTAATCTGATTTCTGGGTAATATCTTGGGTTATTATTGAATTAGTGTTGTTTTATGAAGTGCAAAAGAGTATAGCTAGAACCATTATAAATATTAGGGGAGAAATGGTTCTTGAGGAATATGTCTTCACATGTTCAAATTCAATTACTGTAGCTCTAAAATATGTATTGTAGATAGAATAGTGCATGTATATTGAAAATAAGGAATGCAAGAAAACTAAAAAATATATTTATCTTCAAGATGTAACAATTTTCTATCTTTTTGCATTTCTCTCTCTCTCTCTATCTCTCTCTCGATCTCTCTTCGAAATTCAATATGTGAAATTGTAAAAGAAATTGTGGGCATACTGTAATGAGTTTGAATTTAAAAAATAAATTGAGACAGGTAAAAAAAACAAAAAAAAATCAAAATAGAAATATTTCATTTTGGCATATCTTTATTTTATACTAGCATCCAGTAGATTTTTTAAATATATATAAAATCCTTTTTAGTTTCAATACAATCAGTACTTTAGTAGTGTTAGAAAATTTTCCTTTGCAGAGCCTCTGAGTGTTTGACCTGATCTGTTGAGCTTCGCACTTTTTTGACATCTATATCACCTTTGTTAATGAAGGGGAATTAAAGGTTAATTTAACATGTCTGAGGTTTATTTTTTGTATGGAACTCATCCATGCCTACAAGATCTTCCTGTTTCACAACTGAGCAGCTTGGCATTGATTAGTAAATTTTAAATTCTAAGTAGATTTAGCAATTAACTTTAAAGCTCATCTTACTAAGTTATAGAAAAGATGTTTGAAAATTATTACATGATTAATAAATACAAGAAGTACATCATTCTAGAAATGTGCTCTTGTATTTTAAAAAAAAACAACAACAAAGAATATGTTTGGAGGATGGCATATTTAAAATGTCTTCAAAATTTTTTTCTTGGTTAAAAAAAACCCTTTAAATGCATGGAAACAAAACAACAACAACTCTTAATATTGTAAGTACCTCTGACATGATGGGAAAAGGAGGAGAATTTCAAATAATATCCTTGTTTTCTGTTTCAGAGCTTGCTCTAAGTTCATGACTTTTCAGTAAAGAATGGTTTTGTCTTTGGTATACAGCCCTCTAATGTCTTAGAAGGGCCCTTGACAGCAGAATCTTACTGTAAAGATTCAAATTTTCTAGCTTTATTACACAAGCTTTATCTAGCCCACGGGCAAGTCTGTGCAGTGTTCAAGTTTCCATCCTACCGGTCTCCAGGATAATAAAATCTTCAGCTTTCTGGGAAGAAATCGCCTCCTAGTCTCTGTAGAAAATCTTCTAAGGGACCATTACAGTGTTTTAAACATCTCAAACTGTCATTCTAATGGACACTTAAAGTTTTCTTACATTGGAGCAGCTAGATTCCTACTGCTCATATTAGGCAATGACAACTAAACAGCTGCCAATTTGGAGGAGAAAATTAACACAGATGGAGAGAGATGGAAAAAGTCAAGAAGCTCATTTTCTATTCTTGTAATACAATTTGAGTACATAAAAATGTCATTAGACTTTGGTTGATACAGCACAGATTGTAGATTTTAAAGGAATGAATAACCAAAAAACGTGCTAATGAATTTAGACTCGAATGAAAAAAAAAAATTTTCTCGATCTTAGGAATTTTCCATTTAGTCCTTCAATATAGGTGTGTGGTTTACATTACCAATGTTCCATTTGTAAATAATTCATTGAAATTTGTACTGATAATGTTTTCAAATGGATTATTATTGATAAGCTAACAATGCAAAGGAAAGTCCATATTCCAATTTATCAGTATTGATAATTTTCACTGATTTTTTTTCTAAAAATCCAACACCATGATTTAACATTTCTTTACCCTATGGGTGCATTCTTTCTTAAAACTTGAAAGTACATGATTATCTTAGGGAAGTGTGTTTCAGGCTGTTAAAGCCCTCCTTCAGTCTATGAAGCTTCTATCCCATGTCTCTCTTATTTGGAGGATAATACAAAGTTTTTTTTCTTTTTTGAAAATAATGACATTATTACACTTTCTCAATTTACTTGACAAGTAAAGAGTATTGCCACTTAATTTTATTTGACATATTATAATGAATATTGTTTCAGTTTGTTATAAAATGTAAACCCCCCTTCTCCATTAAAATATATAAATAGTTAGAAGAAAGAAAAGATGAAATTTTTCTAACCTAAGAATTGATTAGTTTTAGTCTTGTAGCATTAACCACTTTAAAAACCATCTTGGCAAAAGAAAAATAAGAATCTATCCATTTTGTTTGGATTGTGGCTTTTGAAGTTAACTTGCCCAAAGAATTTCTCCATATATCACTGATCTTTTCTTCTTTCATTATTGAACTGCACATAAAGGGAGTTTCAGCCCCTCCCCCAACAACTCCCCCTATTCTTTGTGTGACCTGGCCAAATTACGTGTGGATGGTGGGAAAATTATCCCCTGAAAAGGGATCGTACAATAGTATGGGGATTGAGAAAGCTCTCCTTTTGTTGAGAAACATAGGAGCAGTTCTAGTGAATTGTACATCATGACAAGTAGAAGTGGTCAGAATGGTCAGGCCTGGCAGAAATTGGCATTTTACCTGAAACCGTTGTCCATCATTTTTACAACCACTGCATAGAAAGTTAAAATCACAAAAAGAGATACATTTCTTTGCCGTATTTACCAAATTCTACATTTGTTTTAAAATTTATAATCATGAACATGCCTGGTAATAATATAAATTTCTTAATGAACTGTATTATCGGAATGGTAATATAATAAGGATTTGACAGCAAATTCTTAACACCTAACAAATTTCATTTGCAAATTTGCTCATTATTGAAATTGTTGTCAGGGGACATGTCTAATCCACATATAAGAGAAAGTATTAGATTCTTATAACTTTCATAAAGACCATGACTCCAGTGCATAAAGCACAAAGCAGAATGGTTTTTTGAGATAAGGTCCATCCATTAGCTAATAGGAGAAGAGGACTTGATTACATAATGCCATGCCATTTATTCTCATATAGAAATGAATCCCAATTACTTTGAAATAATGAGCCAAAAAATAAGATATTTATGGGGATAGTGTCAATTTCTCTGGCATATAACAGCCATGCTTTATCTGTGGTATAGATCAGAGATTACATCATGAAAACAATTGAAACATTTAGACACTATATTCTCAAAGGAACCAGTAGGCATTTTGGGACTATTGGTTAGGTGATGAAAATAAATGAAGCTTCAGGACTGCACACATATGGTTAGAGTTTATGAAAATTTATTTCCCATTGGCCCTGTGGTGACGGAGAAAATTGAATATTATTTTTCATATGCTATCTCATTTTTCCGTAATACATCACAGTATAATCTTTCTGGCAACACTTATTCTGAAAGAAACTATCAGAAATGAGTATCAAGAAAGTACTGTAAGCCAACTTTTATTCGCGTGTGAGAAATTTTCGTGAAGTTCGCGACAGCGTCGTCATCGCAATATTTCTTGCTGCAAACCAGTACTTTAAGTCTCTCTGTCTCTTTACAACAGATCGAAAAAGGCCTGATCGCGAATATTAATCGCCACCAACTAGTTTACGCCTGCTTAATCGCGAAATAAAGTCGTCACGAATAAAAGTTGGTTTACAGTATATACTGTATCAAATTCATGAAAAATTAGTTTTAAAATGTTGAAACAGCTAGTGTATATGCATATTTGTTTTATATATGATTTTGAATGATTAAGAAAAAACATGACTTCTAATTTGACATGAAGCAGTGTGTAAAAACAATGAATAGGAGTGTATTGCAGTAATTTAATTCTAACTAATTTAAAAATGCTTGATTTCAATACATGTTCAATGGTCTTTGTGAAGCGAGGATCAGTGGAATTTAATTAGTATTTTAATGGCCACCAGGTGTCATTGTGACAAATAAAATTTATTGTAATAGCTTTGTAAATATAGCAACAAACCACAGAATCTCCCTACTTATTTAAAAGAAAAACTTTTAAACTTTAAAGCAGAGAGGAATATGTTATCTAAATCTGTCACCCTATATCTGTAGAGTATATTAAAGCCTCTCGTTAGTTTTCTGTACATGTACAAGATAATGAATAATATTTCTGATGGAGTTTTTTTTTTACTTTTTTATTGTTTAAACCACAGATGTAATTAATAATATATGATATAGACAACTGATAAGTCTTGGTTGGGTGACATGTTATTAATTTTGAAGACCCAGCCTTACTCCGCAGGGCTTTCATGACTCTGTACCAAAAGAAAGATTCCTGTGCCTTTTAAAATAATTATTCAAGCATTCATTCATCTATTATGGTGTTTCTTTGTTTGATGCTAATGTAGACATAAAGCAAAAGATGATAGCATCAAACATGGGCACTGCCACTCAAAATGCATTCAGAATTGAAATACATCTCAAGAAACTAACAAAACACTCATTAATTTGTTTATGAATGCTTTATAATTTTGTTAAAATATTCATTACTATTTTCTATAAATATTGGTTTGATATTATTCCATTCTGCTCCTCAAATTCGTTATCTTTAAGGAACTCTCGTTATAGAAATCCTGTATAATTTCTGTGAGGCATTATGATGGATTGCGTTTTGTGGCTGATGCACTGCACTGTAATTACATGTGTTGGCTAACCATTGTTGGTGATAATCTGTGAATTAATCCATCTGCCTGTAATTTTACCTCTGTATATTAATGAGAAGTTTAAATTTCTGATCCCATCTTTTGAATTCTGTGTACTCTAGGATCATACAATAGTCTTTTAATCCAGACGATATTTAAACAATTAAGATATAAACTGTGTTTGGAGGTTCAACATTGGATGCATTGATTTCCGTACTTTCTTGAAAGGCATAAACTTCATCTTGGATATATATGGTACCTGGTAAATAAAGAAGGGAAGTTTTTCCGATAGTGAGTAAGACCTTGAGGATCCAATTGTTTTAAGGAATATAGGTATTAGATATATATACAGGTTTATTATGTCATTTTTTCATGTGCAGCTTTGTTTGTTTTAGATTGCATTTATATTCTTATTTAAGTAGTTTGTATTTGTATAACTTTCCTTTTATTAAACTCACAAAAGTGTCAGGGGTTGTAAAAGTTGCCATGCATGTCCGTCTGTCTTTGTGTCGGCTGGAACCATAAATTTTTAAATAAGAAAAGTCTTGAAGCTCACTCTTAAAGTTAACAAAGTTTGGTGACAATTAAAATAGATATTTGACCTTGATCAAAGATTATTTGAAGAGGTCATGGTCAAATGGATTGGCAGCAAATATATTCATTATCATACAAGTATTTTCAATTAGAATTGCGTGGGCAATTAAGAAGTTCTTTTTCAACACCTTTTTAGAAATCCATAGAAGATGTAGAAAACCAAGGTTGATGTGTGTTAAAGTTTCAAAACTCAGATTGAAGGTTTTATAATGGAAGTTTAATGCACAATTTGTAATAACTGCCTCTTTAACATGCCCCTAAAAGAGGTTAAACATGTTGATCGTGTAAGAGCATATTTTGTTGATCTTACATCAAAGAAATTTTAACACTTTTGCTTTCTACATATTCAGCAACAGGCAGAGTGTATGTTTGGGGAAGCGGTACCGATGGACAGTTAGGGTTGTCCAAAGCCGTTACATTTCAAAGTTCTCCAAAGAAAGTCCACCACTTGCAACTAAGGAACAATGTAGTGCAGGTTGAAACAGGAGAGTACTACAGTGCAGTAATCACAGGTAACATTTTATTTCCAGATATTCCAGTTGTAAAATGAATCAACTTAATACATAGATATGGTCAATAGTGCAACTACATTCATTTCAATTTATATGTTGATTTAATTATTAAAAGAGTTATATTCAAGAGACAACTGCTTGACATCACTAAATTGTACTTGTATGCTTCTCATTGACATACTGTAGCATTGTCAGCAGCATACTCATTGTGATGGATAGTAATATCTGAAGAGCTGATTTAAATTATAATGTAATATCTTCTTTACAGACCTTTAACATACACACCACTGACAGGTCTTGGCCTTAGTATTTGTGAGGGAGACAGGGTTTCACCTCTTATTTGTCAAGTAAAGTGATGCTGACATAGAAAAACAAATAAAGAATTGTAAAATAGTTGAAGGTTAGTGGGGTTTATTGATGGAATATGAGAGTTTCTCAAACCCCTCTTGAAGATGTGTTCTTTGATTTTATCGACAGTATTATAAAAGCATTGGGGAAAAAAATATCACGGGCTTAAAATTTTTTGTCAGCTTTTAAAGCACCTTTCTCTAAGAGCAAAACATCTAATGCACTTTATTGAGTTTTTTTAATGAGAATATTGAAAATAGTTGGCTTTGATTTGATCTGGTAATTGGAAAGGATATAAAATTGACATTAAAGTAAAAGTATTAATTTTTTATCGGCCATTTACAATTATAAACCCCGCCTGAGCAAAGACATTGCTGTTATTATAATCAACATTGTATCTATTGCTTTAGACAATTCAGAATGTGAAAGTTGAACAGAAAGCCACCATTTATAATTGAATAGTCGTGTTAATTTCTGTCATTTATGATCGCTGTACAAAGTGAACATCAATTCTGTGATAGATTTGTAAACAAATATTGATAACAGATATTTCATGCATATTTGGTTTTATTTATTCTTTCTTTCTATCTTGTATTTTTATCATCCATTTCCTGCGTAATAAGGTGGTGAATTTCAGCTCGTTAATCACAAACCATCACTGACGCTGCCTTGATTAGTCAGTATCTTTTATACATCCCTCCATTAAGTAAATGCATAGAAAACCAGAAATCGCTAATCAATGGCATACCACAATGCTAATTGAGAGCAATTCATTTACTATCAATTAGTGGGTAGATTTTATCAAAGTGAAAAAAACATTGGCAAGACTAGAGATGGGGAACATCAGATTTCCAACCAATGCATTGTGCACTCTGGAACGGAGCTATTAATCATGATGAAACTATTGGATAAAACTAATAATCCCTAGTAGCTTCAGCAGTCACCATAGCTAAAGATTTTTTCTGTGGTCAGATAAAAGACTGCAGCACAAGATGATGATGCTGTAACTCTTTTTTTGCAATTCTTAATATTGAGGGATTTCTGAATTCCATCTTCCAGCTCATTTTTCATATTGGCATTTATTGCTGAAAACAAGATGGGATGTGAAAAAAAAAATCATAAATTCATTCTTTAAAATTTCTATGGTCAATGTAATTGCTTATTATCACAAAACTTGTGAGATATACTGTATAGTGGGAAAATAACTCGCGGTGTTAATATTCGCTATATTCACGGTGTTAATAAATCCGTGAATTCAAGAAACAGTGAATAAATTTTCAATAATCTCCACGTTTTATTTGGAAATTTGAGAATAGACTGCTACGATAGGTTTATGATATACATGTACGTACAGAACATGGTCGTTTCAGTAATTACGAGTAGTACTCATCATTCAATTATTTTAATTATCACGCTTAACCTTAATTCAGATAGGCAGATAATAACTTTAAAAGCTGTTTTGATAGCCAACGCTTCATGTTTAATTAATCAAAACACGTGGCCCAGGGGTTTGATTACCCGCGCGTAACTAATTTTACCACGTGTATTTGTTACCTGCATTATCATGCAATTAGTTTTTATCAACATTTTGGTTTTAAGAAATCATTCAAATAAATATCGAACATACTGAAGATTGGAAGGATATCGTTTCGGCGAATTGCATAAACGTATTTATTTCCGTCCAGTAGTTTTTCGCGGCGTTGTATTGAAGTGGGTGCACATGCACTCATCGTAATAGCGTATAGGAAAGTCATTTGACGTTTAGAGTGAAGGACTTTTAATAACTGCACTTGTTTTAATTAACTATTAATTAATTCTATCAATTTTATATAAACCTACCCTTTTGTTCGTGAAATAAAAATAACGCTGATGAATGTCGTATTAAACGAATATAGGCAAGGGAGGTAACTTTTATTATATACCAATATCGCGAATTCAAGAAACCGCGATCATGTCAGATGAGAGGAAAACGTGAAAGTTACAACCCGTGAAATTAATCCCCTATACAGTATTCATTCCGTAAATGAGTAAAACCTTATTCAGATTTTTGTTTACCACTGCTGATTATGATTAAATCACTGAATGGATCTTGAGTAATGGTGCTATTAAAATTTTATCGATGAAATTTAAAAAAATATATATATAAAAAATGGTAGGGTTTAAATACCTTTTTATTAAATTTTTATTAAGCTAATAATTTTGTGAAAGGATGTTCTTAGCAGAACATTACTCAAAACGCTGAGATATGGACAAAAAAGGCAATTCTAATAGTGAACATAGAAAGGTATGAGAACTTAATAAAAACAACATTGTCATTTTTAGAAGCAAAACATTTTACAAGGCATATTGCTTTTGACTATGACTTGTTTTGATGGAATGAATGTATATATGCCATTATACAGCAGTTAACGGGTGTTTGAAGACCATGTAAAGGAAAGTAATTGAAATTTTATTGGCAAACGTTCCGTATGAATAACTTGTTTTCTTTTTGAATATTGGAAAAAGGTGAATGTTGATGTAATATAATTAAGGGAGAAAAAAGAAGACATTGGTTTTCTTTTCAGAAAATGGGGATCTTTTTTTCTGGGGGAAGAACAGCCATGTTATTAGACCTGATAAACCATCCAATTCTAAATTCTGGTTGCCATTTCACATCAACAAAGGTCTGAAACCTGTCCGGGCTGTGTACTGTGGCTCCTGGCATGCAGTTGCTCTAAGTGGTTATCCAGGTATGTGCATTTGTAAGATATCACAAAATGCTACCTTATTCTTTCTGATATGTGTGTCCCTTTCAAAGTAATATATAAACTAATAAACAATTGTAGAATATCTCTTTTACATAAGTGTCAATTTTTCAGTAGTTCTTTTTGAAGCTGATTGAATAAATTAATTATTGTATTACTTACATTAGAATCGGTACTGCAACATCAAAATCATTTAGAAGTTTTAAATCAAGAGTTCCCAATGGCTTCTCCAGTAAATGGTGAACATGTAAGTGGCAATTTTTCTGTTTATAATGATAATCATGTTTATTTAATTTAACTGAACAGATTGAGATAAGGCTGATTTTCCTCATACATACATTTAACCAATACCTACATTTTCTTTATTCCCATATGGCATCACATTGCTAGATACATGTACCTGTATCTTCTGATTATTCCCTTTGCATCAGTTATGCCTCTTGATAGCAACCCAAGTTTAAAGTTGCCTTATGACCATTTCAAACTCTCATCATTAAAAGCAACTAATCCATGATGGTTAATTTAAATTTAAAGACTTTGGTTGTTATGTTTAAATCATAGATTCAATTTTACAAATGAGTTAGCTAGGATTATTTTAAAAGTGTGTTAGTTCTTAAATAAGTCTTGATTGTGTATTTTTATGCAAAAAGGATTAATATTGCATAATGTACATTACTTATATTATTAAAGACCCTGGTCATTAAGCTTCCTCATTATATTTGAAGTGGACTCCAGAATCTATAGAAAAGTCACTACTAGTAACAACCATACCTACATTTTGGTAAACACGAATATCTTCATGCTGTTAATGTGAATGAAATATTATGTGTATAGGAGAATGATGACACATCATCGGAGAGTGAAGGAGATTTTACGGAGTTACCCAAGATAAAATCCAACAAAGATTACACTAAAAACAAGGAATCAACTAAAATCAGTATTGCTGACTTCTATGCTGGTCAAGACATCTATTCTGATGAAGGTTTGTTAATTGTGTCCCTATTTATTCTTAATTCTTTAAACTATGGACTCAGTGACTAAAAAAAGCAAAACTTAAATAGTGTTGAACTTTTGGAAGATGACTATTGCATGACAGTACAGTTGATCTTTGGTATCTCAAACAATTTTATCTTGAGTTCCATGGGTGTATTGAAGACATTTGCACTTCTCTTTTGTTATTTTTCCCTTGATATCTTGAACCCTTCCTATGGATATCTCGAATTTTTTCCCTTTGGTCTCACCAATAAGGGCGAAACGTTTACTGAATTTTGTAAACGTTTAAACGAACAGCAGTAAACGAAACGGTACCGTTTAAACGGGAGAATTTTTTGTGTTGAATTTTTATGGCTACTTACTCATGAAAAACTATTTTAATAAACCATTCTTTCACTATAATGTAAGTATGAGTTGTCATTACTGTTTATTTGTTGGTTTTTATGACGAAAGAGTAGGAAGCGTCAAAACTGAAACGAGATAGTAATCCTAATACGATATATAAGATTGAGGGTTCCGGTTTACGTTCAATTTTTCAAAGCTCTATATTCAACATTTTACCGTTATAAGCATGATACTTTTAATTTTCTAATCAATAAATTCATTTTAGAACATAAACTTGGAAAAATAAAATAATACATCGCTAATTTTCACTTCTCGTTAATTTTACGTTTCTGGTATCAATATTTTAACAGAAAAAAATGTTTGTAACAGACACGGAGTGTGTTTTCTTTGGTAAATATGAAATAAAACAACTTGTTTGGATTAAAGGTTTTTTTCTGATAGACATTGATATTAACCTTCGTGTAAACGTTTACTCAATTTGTAAACGTTTAGAGCATTTAATCGAAACGTCGCCGTTTACACGTGTAATCGTTTCGCCCTTACTCACCAAGTTTGATATGTCATGGTTTATGACTGTGTTTAGAAAATTAATTGTTTCAGTAAAATGCAAAACTATATTCGAAAGAGTAATGTTGAAAACACTCAAGTGTTTTGCATACTCTGTTCACGAATTGAATTTAATGTATTCAAATTTTTAGGTAGTTGACAAGGTTATAGTTTTTAAAAGTAATGCGTTAAATAATTGATTTACCAATGTATAATAAATTATTTCCTTGCAGGAGAGGAACAAAGTCCAGCTAATTTTTGTGAGGAAAAAAACGAACGTTTGAAACCTGACACAATGCAGACAGATAAACCAGAAAGTGCTAAATCTCATATTATTGTTCAAGTTCCGCGTCCATCTAACACAGTCGTAGATGTGGCTACCTCACCTATACCATTCAGTGACTCAGAATCGGAGAGTGAAAGTGGTTCTAAGACACCACAAGTTCTTGCCAAACCAGTGAGTGCTAAATTTAACAAAGTGCCTCAGATTAACTTGGAGCCAATACAAGTGGCTCCAAGTGATTCAAAATTAGTAAACAATATACATGCTACTGGCCTTAAGTCTGATAGAAATCATGCAAAAATTAGTGTTCAGCCAAAGTATTTTCCACCCCCTCTTGAGAGAGAAAGAGAAAGGACAACTTTAAGTAAGCCCCCAACAACTGTGATACAGTTGAGCAAGTCAACTGCAGACAATTTTGCATTACCAAGAGAAAACACCAATTTTTCCAGTAGACAAATTGATTTAACAGATGTAGAATATGCAAGAGCGGTTAACTCATCTAAATCTAGTGAAAAACTATACTGGATAAATAAACTAAATGAAAGTCGTGAACGTGAGCATTTAGCACGTCTTCAAAATGGAAATACTCAGTTGCGTACCATTACCCAAGATAGTAATGCTAGTCGAAATACATTCAGGTCTGGTCGAATGAGTGATACTGCGGTTGTGAATTTATATTGCTATGACAATGTATTGGATGGAACTCCAGCCAAGTGGAATCGTAGCATAGAGAGTTCTCTTGGGGACTATGGACGCCAGTTTGGTAACAGTGATATTCTGGAAGAGGCCAGAAGAGCTGCTAGGCTACCTCCAAAAAATAATACTCCCAGTAACAGCATTCCCAGCAAGAAGTCTGCTGATGCCAATTTTGTTGTAAGTTCCAAAGTTATGGTAGAAATGGATGTAATGTACATGAAATAAGTAATATAATAGTTTGATAAGTTTGAACTAAATGTATTTAATATTAACCTTGCCATTCCTCTGCTTACTGAAAGTACCCTCTAAAGGTAAAGTATGTTTTTAGAATATATTTTTTCAGCTATTGAAGGGAAAATGAGGAGAAATGGAAAGGGATTTGCAACTAGCAAAGGCATTTTGTATTACAGATGTATCTAGAATGCATGCAATCAGATATTTTGCTTTCCATTATGAATTTGGGTTAAAATTGAGGATTTGGGTTAAATAGGGACATTGCATATGAATTTTATCAGTATGTGCAAAATGTAGCAGCACCAGGCTTTTGTGTTTTATATTGACCATCATTTCAGGGTTCTTTAAAATCTCTGTGCTGCACTACAAAACAATATATATGAAAGTTTCAACTGCATGTTCGCAATCAATGTATATCAGCTACATACAAATTACTTTATAATAATGTAATCTGTAAAAGCAATACCTGTTTTTCAGGACAAAATGAAATCACTTCTAAAGTATTTTCATTTGGATTTGATACAGATTACCAATCTGTAGTTAAATATTCCTTGTATTTAAATGAAGTTGTCCATACTTGAGTTAATCAGTCGACATAAGATTAGACATGGATTTTAAAGGTCTTGGTCTTAATCCTAGCTAATGAATGATATCTGTATAGGAAACTCTTGAGGTATTCAGTCTGTACATATGCCGGAAAAAAGTCCCTATTTGACTACCCATATATTTCATCTGTATACAAAGAAATACAACAAAACTTAATTATATTCATTCTTATCTAATATTCGATCTTTCTTGCAATGCCTTTAGTAGATTTCAAAAAAGAGCTTCACATTTAGTGTAATAGAGATTATGTAATTTAGTGTTTTGAATTATGTTTCGTAGCGGTGGATGATTTGAATGTTCTTAAAGCCTTTATGATCAAACGATAATTGCAAAGATTTGTCCAACGGAAACTCATAAATGATAGATATCTATGTATTCCATAACCTGCATTATGGTGAATAGATAGAAGAAAAACAATTAACACTTAAATATGATCATTCTCTATTTTCAACTGAAAGCAGGTCTTTGGTTCAAACCTGGGCCGAGACTAACCTAAGTTGATAAAAAGTAGGAACTTTTCCTTTGCTAAGCGTTCTGCACTTTGTAGTGTAAGTTGCTGGTCTTCCAGTTAAAACCTTTATAAATGAACCCTCACTGTTCAATGGCCCTGCATGACTGTAGAGTAAAAGTTGAAATTTGAAGTTCTTCACCAGTACATGGTGACGTATTTTACTCTGTATGTGAATTAAAAAAATTCAAAAGGGACGTAAAACAATTTCAGTCTAATTTTTGAAACTTACCTTTATCTCTAAATTTGAATATTTTCATTGCTGGTTTTCACTTTATTACAGTGAATGAAGGATGCTAGATATTTGTTCCATTCATAAAAAACTGAAATGATATCTTGCACAAATATAAAGCTGACTTAAGGTTTATATACAAGAATGAATGAAAATATTTTCTACTACAATAGGTATGGAAAACGTTGAGGAGGGTAAAACAAAAACCCAGAATCCCCCCCCCCCCCATTCCCTTTTAATTCCCTGGTACTATGAATTCCATGTGTGCAGTGCCTGTTTTAAATCTCACTCCATGTCTGACTATTATTGGCCTTTCCGGTGTGTTAAGTCAGGGTCGTTGTAAGAAGTCACAATTGAGGAAATATTTTTGACACCAATGTGCATCAAAAGAATTTCCTTAATTAAGGAAAAAGTGATTTTGCTTTCTTAATCAGCAATGACACAATATTTATGAAATACTGCAAGTATAAGATTTATAGCTTAGATTTCATTATTTTATTTAAAACTTGTAAGGATTATTTTTCTGAATTCATTTGAAACAGAAGCCAATTATCTCGGGATATTTGTTGCGGCAAAAGGTCTGTCCCTTCGTAATGTAGAGCTAGTTTATTAAAAATATGAAATTCATTTTTTTTGTATTCTGTCACTTTTTTAAATATATATTTCTTACCATTGTTTAGAAGTTCTTGTAATATTCTTTGTAACTAAGTTTCACATAAATGTATTTCTAAACTCTTCTGAACTTTGTTACAACTCTACTTACTACATGATATATTCTAAAGTATTAATTTGACTTTTAAAAAATTTTCAATTGAAAAATTGATTTATATCGCAGTTTTCTTCATGCTTTAACTCTCTCAACAGTATAATATCCTTTTGTATATTCATTCCATATATAATTTAAAATTCACCGTATAGATTGAAGAAGCAGAAGAAAACTTTATGATACCGTACATACTCGTCTGTAAGTCGGTTTGCTTTCAAGTAGGTAGTGTTTCTAAAGTTTTTTTAAAGGAATTTGCCATTGATATATCCACAAGTCGATACATTTTTTCCCCCCAGAATCCATTCCTAATTTCAAAATTTGATATTTTTTTGCATTTATCTATGTATCCAAGTAGATATTTTGGATTTGATTTGACGGGAAAATCTGAATTTCTAGGACTCACAAGTCGGACTTCGATAATTTGACCATAAACCTAACTTCTAGTCGAGTATATATGGTATATTATAATAATGGAAGTATTTGTTCTGTTACAGAGTTTTTGTGATCAACGCTTTTGCTTAATTCTTTAGCATAGAGTTTTATTTATTTTGATAGATTTTTCGAATAAAAAAAATACGAGCATTTGTTCAATACTCAAAAAGAAAAATACCACTTTTTCCTAATTAAAATTATTACATGTATTAGTGTAATTAAATTTTTCCTCATGAAATTTATAATGGTAATTTTTTTTAAACTTTGTATAAAAATATGTATATTTCTGTGCTTTTAGCTCCAGATCTCCCGCAATGACACAGTCATTGCTCCATTGAAAATACCCAAGAAAACCGCAACTCCCCGACTCAACCTAATGGAACGGTATGCAAGTGTTCATAATCCTGCATCAAGTAGCAGTAAGTTTCAGGAAAAGAAATCAAAGTTTGGTTTAAAGACCCCCCGTAACGTTAGTATACCGGACAGTAGAGGGGTTCTGAAAAAAGAATTGGAGGAAATATGCATTAAAGGTGAAACAGGACCAAGAAAAGCCATGTTTTCAAGTGCCACTTCCTGGAAAGATAAGGGAGATCTTGCTCGTATCAAGGTCTTGACAAATGGAAATATTAAAAGCAAGACTGATTCAATAATTTCCACTGAAACATTGAAAAATAAGTTGAAAAGTGAAAAGGATGCAGAACTAAATGGACAAGATAAAGAAAATGAGATAATTGAAAACAGTTCCTCTAAAGAAGGTGAAGAGGAAATGATAGAAAATAATTATTGCATAGAAGAGACCATGTCTGATTATGGAAGAAAGTCGGTAACCCAGTCGAGCTAGAGCATGGATCGGAGCCCTTTACAGGTTTTCCGAGCCCGTTCTGCTTGTACTTGGTCAAAGTGGACTCGCTCGCCTCCACTAGAAAAAAGGCTTCAAAAACTAACACTGTTGTCATGTAATAAAACTCTAGGCCATTTCTAAGCTTTGCTGGCATTGTTATCTAATATGTTGTGCATGTATTAGTTTGTGGATTGAGGCTTATAATGTTTAAAAAATAATGACGCTATTAAAAGTTGTTTGTTGTGATTACCTTCTAATGTTGTTACATAAATCCAAAGCATGTTCACTAATTTTTAACCTGCTTTACATGCAACGAAAGATATATACATTATTTATTTAAATATTTGACAAAGAGTTAAGGGAGGTTGATATTTGAAGAAACTTGGTAAATTATTTTGTTAATTAATGTTAATGTTTTCGATGACAATGAAAAAAAAAAGATAATAAAAAAAGAAAATTGAATCCGGGTGGCATATAGAAGGCATAAATTTATATGTTCTGGATACTAAGTTGGGAAATATTGCTCTTTTTATTGGACTGAATTATTATCGTCAAATTGTTTTAGAATACAGTATACGACTTTCTTATGCTAGGGAGAAGTCAAACGATAGACAAAGCCTTAGTAGCTAAATTGTAACAAAGGAAAATTCATTTGAAAATCTGAATCGAGAGAATAAAAAAAGCTGTCACTTTTGTTTTCACCATGACAATTACGCACGTAATTACGGTTAATACTAAGTCAGTGGTTGTAGCGAAAAAGAGGAAAAAGTAGCTCGGTTGATGAAACTAGACACCTCCAAGACATCCCCAATCCGCAAAATTAACATCGGATCAATAGCAGCCTGAAAAAAGATGTTAGAATTTAGTAATAGCAACTATTGAATCTTAATTGCATGCTCGGAGACATAGTGCGACCAAGATTTTCCTGTACTTGTCTTAGAAAATTAAAGACCACGTCAACAGCATGTCTTGTAAGAACGTATTTTAGCCCATGTCATTTCCTTTGTTTCCTGCTCCGATATTTCGTGTCTTGAAAGTTCTTTTGTATTGTTTTTTGAAAAAGTATATTTCACTTTGTTTTTTGAAAAGGTATATTTTCATTTTGAGTTTATGCTTTGCTTGTTTACTAATTTTACTGGAATAGTTTATATGTACGTGTATTTAAATAAGAAACTTACATTGGGGGCTGCCTAAGATTATCTATTTTCCCGCAAAGCTCAAAAGTCGCCATATGGCAAATTATAATTTTTAGATATTATTGTAACCTAAAATTCCACGTGCTTGCATAATCATATCGACGAAGGGATGGTCGGAAAGAAACACGCGTGTCTCGCCGCAACCGCAAACCACACGAAACATAAAATTGTCTTGATAGTTGAATTTAGGATATAATAATGCCTTAACCAAAATAATTACAGTGGAATGGCAATGTATTACCATTGACGGTTCGTACTGTCTTTATAGAAGAGTTCATTCAAGTTTTGAACAGTAATCCCATTACGGAATTTTTTTCCATATTGTCAGTTTTCAGTTGAGATTGGTTTTATTTTGCTTTCTTCAAGGGGGAAAAATCAATCATTGTTGAAAAAAAGTATCTTAATTAACAATCTCGCAGAAACTGAAAAGTATCAAAAGATCCCACCTCTGTTGTCTTTCGAGTAATTTACAACTTAGAGCTCTCATTTCCCAGTTTATTTGATGAAATATAAATTAGCTTTTAAAAAAAGATGATGCAAAGATTTTTAATTAAGGCAGATGGAGATTTTCAAAAACTATTTATTCCTAGACATATTTTGTCGGAATTTTTTAGAGATGGATTTAATAGAATTGCGAGATGAATAGGTTTTCCAAAGATGGTTATGAAATGTGATAGGCACTAACAAAGACAACACAATACAAGGAACAGATGCGGTTTGAGTTACACGACTTCTTGCGAGAGGATTGCTATTTTGAGGTTTTATTTTAAAGATAACATGATTATGGTGTTGCAATAAATCAATGATTAATTCGGCTCTATTCAATCGTTCAAAACAACCCCTCATAATTTGATGCCAATAAAACTATTTCAGTCTTTCCTCATCGTGGATGTAGATCTCGATGCTTCTCTTAATATGTCATGATGTTGGTTAAAATACAACTTGCAAAGGAGAAAAAACTTAAGAATTGAGGTTATGTAATTATTATTTTAAAAAATAGTTTATAATGGGCTTACGTGGTGTGATGGTTTGTATATGACGTTTGAAATTGTAACATGCATATACTAGTACATGCTATACCGTAGAGTAAAAGTCTTGATGTGTTCAGAATGTGCACAATAACAAATTACTCTGTGATTGTGCCATTTCTTCTAAAATTGTTGGAGTGAAAAACGATGAAGATAAATATTATTGCAGTTATTACTTCATTAACAAAGTTTAAAAACCTTGAGTTGCATTGATCACATGACAAGAATGCTCCAATCGTTTGCGTTGCCCACCTTCCTTCTGTAGTCAGTATTGTTTATTTTGTAACTTCTATGAGATATATCGATATACATTCTCCAGTCAGAGTGCCTTTAGATGGTGTGCTTCATTTCTTTGTGTAGCGTATCAAAGAATGAATGGAAATGGAAATTGAGCAGATGTGAAAATTTGACACTGAAATAACTATTTACGAAACATTTCAATTACAAAAATCTCGCACAAGAACAAAGCGTCTTGTAAAATAGCAATTGTAGAAATTCACTGAATGTATGAGGTGCTGAATGTCTGGTCAAAGTGGAGAGTTAAGAGATTCTGAACAATTGGAAAGGGAGAAATAATTCAGGTTATTGTGTCATTTGATATTTCTAAGAGAGTATATACAAAGAGTCTCCCAAGTGACGTAAAAGTTAATGAAATTAAAGATACCCATTACATCACCGTCTGTGTACATCTGATATTTGAAAGAACAATTTTTAGTACGACTGTTAGTGTTGTTAGAACATCAGAGAAATTGATTATTATGAATAAAATATCGCACGCCTGAAGATATCAAATGTCAAACTTTGCTTGCTTGAAAATTTAAATATTTATGTCTGAAATTGAGTTTTTGTTTCTGTAGGGAAATGTTTTAAATATTGGATGGGATTGTAGGATCCTCTGGGTGAAGTATAGAGTGTGGGTGACTCCTTCATTTGAATACCTGTCATTTCAGATGGGAAAATAGCTTCAATGTAAAGCACTGTCTTTTCAACGTAGAGAATTATGCTTAAAAACAGACGATAAGTTCCTCAAATATCTGTCATGTCTATATCTTCGTTATACATTGTATATGAAAAATATACAAAAGATTAACTACGTTCTGATTTCTTAATAGGCTTCCATTTGTCCTTAAAATCAAAACACTGAAAAAATGGTGAAATAAATGATATTGTCGAGTGAAGTATTTATAAGATTATAAAATTATATAAGATTATATAGCAAACAGCATCCTCGAGTATCTTGCACAAATGCCTGGTAAGGTACTTTATTCTTTTATAAACAAACATGTCAGAGTAGCAATACTTCAATGACAAAATCTTGGAGAACATCGTATATTAATGGGGAACGTGTTATCTGTCCTTATTAAGTTGGTATCCTTCAACATGTCACCATGCAATAGCAGTTGCGTTTTCACGAATCCATATGGCGCTTGCTAAGTATATTTTATGCTGTATTAGGTACTCAATGCTGTAAATTGTTGGAGGAGCAAATTCAACCTTGCAGTCTCTCTTATGTATACCACTATCCTTGAATTCCTGATGCCAGCTATTTTCAATTATTGAAAGTCTATACAACGAAGACAAAATATAAACGAAGATGATGCACATTTAAGTTTTTCCTGATCAGTAATAATCTATTTAAAAAATTAGATGTAGACTTATTTTTTTTTTGTTTAACTCTTTTCTTTATAATAACATATGAGGTGTCGAAACGTGAAATACAGCGTTTCTTACTAAATTTTTGGGGGAAAGTTGAATTGTTTACCAGTCATTTATGGTTTTTGCTTTGTAGCGTTCGTATATTTTCATTATTTTGTTTAATATTCTGTATATAGTAACGAGTTCATCGCTATGCTTGACCATATGCACTCACAAATAGCGCGACAGATTTAAAGGTTACCTACATAACAAAAAAGGTTAAAAACGATTGCTGGTTTGTAATGCTGCAGTTCAGACTGGGTATAAACCGCTGCTGACCAATGGTCAAGCCTATTCATCGTCTATAATCGTTTTCCAGCTACATGAAAAATACTTCTAAGACAATGATTGTCGAGTGGTGACTTTTTTGACCTTCTTTGACAAGAGATCATTTTCGAGCGCGTGCGTTATGACGCAGATGGAGAAAATGTAGAAAATGGAAACGAAAATTTCTGGCAGAGGCTTTCTCACCGACTTGATCGAAGATAAATGACCGCGAGAGCATCACAAAACACAATAAGCCTAACCATAAAAACATGTTTCACATGGTCAGTATCGCAGCAAGGGGCGTGATGGTCCTTGGGTCGACAGCATTTGGCCGGAGACCTTTGACCAGTGGACGAAAGACCTATGACCTCAGCTGGTCACCGAACAAAAACTTATCTTGACCATGGATTATTTATTTTGATTAGTAAGAGAGTTCATGTGATCGGGTTTGAGGAGGTTAGAAAGTTCATAGAGATATGACGGTGAATGAATAGATGAATTTGCAATGATGACGGCTAAATTAGAAACCATATGACATTGGTAGAATAGTTCAATGCTCCTTGGTAACACTGACTTAGACCCATGAAAGTGCCATGTTATGTAGTTTTCTTTCTTGAAGTTTGCGACAATCGTCTCTCAGATGAAAAAAAAATGAATGGTCCTGAAAACAGTAATATTTAGATTTATGTTCTTGCTCTAGAAATTGACATGCAAGTCTTTTGTATCAGCAATTCTGTTCATCATCTTATATTGACAGTGTTTTGGTCTGATTTCTGCAGAATTGGGACAATATTCAGTTTTTATAAAAGGAAGAATAAGTCCCTGTTTGCTTATGATTCAAATTTCAGAGACTTGTGATTACTTAGAATGTCTTCATGAAATGTTGATTACTAGTATCTTCATTTAAAAAGTCTTAGCTTGAAGAAACTTTGATTTTAATTGTTTCTGTTTTACTGGCATAAAACTTTTTGCCATTTGTCTTTCTTCTATTGAAGTATGTGCTTTGAAACTTTATTCACCTTAAATACATGTAAATTGTACCACATAGATAACGCAGAGCAGTTTTCAAGCTCTATCTGAGCCTTTAATCAGCCAAAATTAAAGTACTCAAAGTCCAAGATCTATACAATTAATTCTGAGTCATGACCCGTAGGTTCTCTGGGTAGAAATCGCTTCCCACAAACAATCTGGACCAACAAAGGGGTATTCTATTTTATTTGCACATTTCACACTATTAAATTGCACTATATGCCGGCATCATTTGTTTTGGTTTGCCCTCGTGTTGACATTTCGGCCGGGCCACGTCTTTTAGTGACCACTAAAAAACTGACCAAAGGCGTTGCACCAAGAAAAATAACAAAATAACACTAATTTTATACCCTGCCCTTCTTTTGATTGTGGTGATTATTGCCGTTGAAATAAACCTGCTATAGTTCTGTGAAGGGTGAGAAAAACAATTTTACCTTGGCTTTTCATCTTTTTCATTTGTTTAAGATTAAGTTTTTGAAATGTTTATGATCGAATGTAGGAATTCCCAAATAAAGAGCTGTCCCTATATAAGACAAGCATGATGTGACAGAAATTTAACTGATTATGTGTTGCGTTTCCTCTTGAATATAAAATTTTCACTTTGAAAATGCGGTATGGGTATATTAGTAAAGGCAGTCTTTTTTTTTTAAACCTTAATTTTCTCAAAACAAAAAATGAAATAGATTGACATTTGATATAGAATTTTTTCTTGTTTGAGGAAAATACTATGATAATGGCCATAGGCTTGTAAGTGAGATTAGAGTATATTATTCCCTCACTTTGGAAATTATATACATGTATATGTAATAACATACATCGAAAGCGGAACCTGTTAAAGAAAAGTGAAACCAACCCTGCAGTCCAAGATTTAACTCATATTAACAGTGTTATTTTCAGTTTGTGAAACTTTTATTGAATGACCGATTTCTATACCTTTTTACCTATGTAAGCTGACAAGCATAAAGGATTTAAATCAGATACGATGTTTTGGTCACTAATTGATTATGATTGCCTGTCAGTTCTGCTTTCATAGAAGCCACTCAAGACGCTGAAAGCTCGATTAATTTCCGAAGACATCAAACATGATTTCTTTTGACCAGAAAGAATTCAAATCGGCTCTGAAATAATCGCAGTTCGAAAAATTTCGTGCAAGTGATACTCGTCGAATAATCTTCCCACAGTTATCAAAGCGATGACCGGTGTTTCGGACTTCACGATTGAATTGCTTTTTCTCCTGACCGGAACTGCAGATGCATCGGACTGACAGTAGGTCAGATCTGACCTTAGACCTAAGATTCAAAGGGAAGAATTTAATTTTCCCATAGATCTCCGGACACCTCGTATTATTGAGAACACTGTATGACCTGTCAACGGATACTTTAAAGAGAGCTGATTTTTTCCTCTTTCTCTTCTTTTGTAAAAGGGATTTAATAGACAATTATTTTTGTCGTATGCACCTGATCGCCGATGGAATGTTCACCTTCTTTTTAAGTTTCTTAATAAAGGTATTGAGAGATCGACTTAAAATATGATAGGTCATGTTGTCTCTAAATGCTTTATGTCCGCAAGCTTTAAACCATTGCACTGTATATATGTATACTATATGGGATATTGCCTATGTTTTTTTTAAGCTGGTTAACCTAATTTGCAAGAAACTAGATGTAGAATAACAATATGGATACTGAATTACGGTCAAAATTTATTTTGCAAATTTAATTTATTTCCTGTTTTAAACCAATTTTGAAAATTGAGACTCGCATGTCTATAATATTTTCTAACGGGTTCTTGGGATTAAAAAGAGAAAGAAGAATAAACAGTAGCTCAATCCGGAAATATTTTCTATATTTCGAGAGGAAAAAAATCTCAAAATTAATCTCTTTTCTGCAATTAACAAACCAATAATTTTTCGAAAATTGTAAAGTGGTGATAATAATGAATTTTGGGTGTTCAAGTGTGTATAAATAGAAGGATTGTACAAATAATAAATCTCTTTTTTTTTATGTGACCGTACGCGTTGCTTGACTACTGAAAAAACATTTTCAACCATTTTTTGATACTTTACATATCCGTATTCTCCACTGTCCGAGAAGAATCAGGGTGGTGATGCATTTTACTTAAATAAATTCTATATATTAGGGAATGTTAGTATTCTTTGTTTTACTTTGCCATTTTGTAACGTCAGTTTAGTCATACCTTTCATATATTTTAAAAAAAAACATTTGGTTCTGTCTTCGGCCATTTTTCTTTTAGAACTTTTTAATTATACATGTATTATTTGTTTGTTTAAAATTTTATAATACCTATAGCAAGACACATGTTAATTAAGAGTATTTTATAGGAACGTAGTGATAAGATCCACATGTTTCAGTAAAAGTCATATGTTTCAGATTTCTGGTCTTCATTTAAAAAGGGTAAAAGTTTTCTTAACGAAGCAGTCACTGACCAAATTTCAGATAAGTTGATCATCATTTTTGACATGAACCGTATAATAAACTTGAGAGTTCGCGGGTTTTTTTACGCTGACCGTGCCGACCTAATCATTCTTCAGTCAAGTTGATTAAATTCAAATTCTTTGGCTGACCAGTTTTAAAATTGCTCATTCAACGGCGGCGTGTAGATTTTACATTTCCTAAACATCAAAAAAGATCTTGTAATTTGATAACACGCGTTTAATTTTCTGGCCGGGATAGACATTTAGGGCAATAATATGTCATGATTTTAAGAATTTCTTTTGATTCCTGTTTTGCAATATTTAATGTATTAGTTCATAAAATGAAAATGTGTGTGCTTTTACACGATACGACAAAGAAAATTATCCGCTTAATTTGATTATCCATAGTGCAAGCCTGGAGACTCCGTAGTTCAAAAGGAAATAGGAGAATGTCACAAAAGTCGGGCTCGCAATCCAGCGGCCGCCGAGAGCTCCCATCTATTTTATTATCCCTAGCATTACATACGACGAAATATTAATGAAATAAATTATATTTCACATGGAAACTCTAATGGGAAGATGGCGAGCTTGGGATCTAATTATAGAATAACTCAGAAAAAACAAATTTTGTTATCCCTTTTGCCTTTTCGAATGTGAGGTTCTGCTAGAATCTAAATCATTATGGCATTGATCTTTTTCGAAAGGAAAAAAAAATCATTACGTTCTGTTTAGGAGTTATGGCCTTAGATTGGCTCATGCTGCGTAAAGTTTATTTTTTTTATCAAGAAGAAACCAGCAAATTATCACTGGAGGAATAAGTTTCGATTGGAGAGAGGAGAAAGATAATGTTTTGTAAATTGTCCTGTAGATAACTAACTCCCATATCTCACCATTCTAATTGTTAAGATTTGCCATTTTAACCATATTACGTCCATTAAATATTCCACCAAATGACCATCAAAATAACCGTTATTATACCTTGGCACCAGCGGTCAGTTTTTCCTTTCAAAGCTGCACTGAATGCCGAACGTTTCCCCTATCAATTTAACATTGGGAAGCTAGCGGGTTTTATCCTGATTAATTGTTTATTTTGTGTGTTCATTATGATCATCTTCAACATTATCAGTGGTTTAGGAGTGCGAGTGGTCATTTTGAATTGCTCGTAAATTTCTTCTCTTGTTAACATGACGTATTAAAGTGCCACCTCGCCTACCAAAGGGTCAGAGTCCAAGCTCCCTTCCATACGTATTATAGCCTGACATTTAAGAGATTGGAAAGCATTTTTCTATGACACGAAGACTTTTGTTCATGGTGTCAAAGTCTAGAAATTATGGTGAGCACTTTTGGTATAATTGGTTCTTTTGTTGGCACAGTCAAGCGTTCAGTACATTTGCATCGTACAAGTATATTATAAATTTTTATGACATCGAAAATGGAATTAAATCTTTTTATCCTGTGTTTTAAGCTACGTTGGTTGTACTAGGGCCGCTAAAATGGTCCATCTAGGAAAAAAATTGCAGATGTTCTTCTTTTAAGCTTATTTACTTGATAGTCATGATACAGCTGAACAATTTTATTGAAAATATGGAATTGAATTTGGATTAATTTTAATCAGAAACCAAACTTAACAAGCTTTTTGATAAAACAATATACTTTTGAAGAGTCTATAGTTATTCAATCCATCGCTTATTCTCCCGTGCGAAAAATTGCTATTAGAGTTCAATCGGAGTATTCAGTTGACTTCGTTGACGATCATGCCATTGACCGTCAATATTGACCATAAGTTGAAATTATTTTGCCATGCAAGTTAGGGAGCGTGCAACTCATTTGAATATAGTTGACCACTGTTGAATTCTCTTATTTTTTTTTTTACAGTTGACCATTAGTTGATTGCTCCTATATTTTCTTTGCAGTTGACCGTTAGTTGAATACTCCTCTATTTTCTTTGCAGTTGACCATTATTGAATACCCATCTGTTTTCTTTGCACCATTAGTTGAATACCCTTTTATTTTATTTTCAATTGATCATTATTTGATTTCTCTATTTTCTTTCAGGTGACCAATTAGTTGAATATTCCTCTTTTTCTTTTGCAGTTTCCCATTTGTTGAATACCTTTTTATTTACTTTGCAGTTGACCACTAATGAGTGTTCCTCTATTTTTATACCCCCGCTCCGAAGGAGTGGGGGATATACTGTTTTACCCTTGCGTAACGAATTTTTGTCGAAGTTTTCTCAGCAACTACTCATTGCAGATGCTTGAAATTTTGATACAATCTTATCTAAGGCATGCCATATTTTGGGAATCATTTTTGTTCAAATCTGATGTCAACTTCCTGTTTATCCGTGCGTCTGTCCACACATAAGAATTTTCGTCGCATCTTTCTCGGCAACTACTCAACGCAGATGCTTTAAATCTTAACACAATTGTCTCTAAATCATGCCATATAGTGGGATTTATTTCTGTTCAAATCTGATGTCAACTTCCTGTTTGTCTGTGCGTCTGTCCGTTTCATACATGTTTCATGCATAATAAATTTTCGTCGCAGTTTTCTCGGCAAGTACTCACTGCAGATGCTTGAAATTTTAACAAAATCTTTGAGGCATGCCATATGGTGGGATTTATATCTGTTCAAATCTAATGTCAACTTCCTGTTTGTCCGTGCATATGTCTGTTTATAGTTGTTTCACACATAACAAATATTTGTCACATTTTTCTCAGCAACTACTCATCAAAGAGGCTTGATATTTTATCACAATCTTCTCTGAGGCATGTCATATGTTGGGATTCATTTTTGTTCAAATCTGATGTCAAATTCCTGTTTATCTGCAAGTGCGTCTGTCTATTATACATGTTTCATACATAGCAAAATTTTGTCATAGTTTCTCAGCAACTACTCATCGCAGACGCTTGACATAATTTAGCACACTCTTTCATGAGGCATGCTATATGGTGGGATTACTTTTTGTTCAAATCCGATTTCAACTCCCCCTTTGTCACTGCATCTGTCCGTTTCATAAATTAACAAATTTTCAGAGCTCCAGGAGTCGTTACCCTAATATGAATATGTCCGTTTTTAAAATTAATTTGAGGTACTGGTTGATTCCGTAAGTCATACCTTAACTTTAGCTAGAAATATTTTTTCTTTTGATTGAACTGATGGTTTAAAAATATCATGCCTTTATTGATTGATTACATTTAGTTCAAAGTACCGATGTTTACCCGGCGCCATTTTGAAACACAAGTCCTAGGGTCTTATTTAACTCAGCGTAAAGTACATAATACAGGTCAACAATTCCAATTTGGACCAACGTGACTTCTGTTGACATAATGCAAACAATCTGCATGATAGCACCAAAACATTTGAGATAGGCCATAAGAAAAAAATATTTTAGACTCTCTTTTTTTCATTGAAATATATAGGAAAAATCTCCTCCTCAAGAACCACTGGGCCAGAAAAGCTAAAACTTAAGTGGAAGTATTCTGGGGGTAGTACAGATTCTACGATTTACAATTTGAATATTTGGGGGAAAAAACGTTAAGAAAAATCCTCTGAAGAACCACTGGGCCAGAAAAGCTGAAATTTTTGTGGAAACATCCTGGGGCATTGTTATATTCTAAATTGTCCAAATCATATACCCCGGATGTAGAGTGTGGTCTCAATAGGTATTACAAGGGGATGGGGGAATATAGTAAAGACCAGCATGGCAAAAGTTACTCAGGTGAGCGATATGGCCCCTTGTTTACCTGTTTGACCTTATTATCGTCTGCAGTTGTAAAATATGACAAAATCTTGCAAGATACCAAAGGAAAATAAGAGACACGGCTTTAAGACCATTACGAATTTATGGCTTACGACGATTATACATCACAAGTAGAGCTTTTTAAAAAAAAAAAAGTTTACCGTCTTGAGCAACAATTGCAAACTTAAACAGTAAACAGATCTACACCTATCAGGCCATATAATTCTTTTGAATTTCTTGATTTTGTGTAAATTCTACATTAGCTTTTTACTGGAATTAGCCCTACCACGTTTGTTGCTTGGTCATCTCCGAGATCTTTCGGCAAACCTCGGCAGATTCAGTAACCTTCTTCAAACAACAAATAGGGAAAAGAATAATAACAAATTGTAAAGCCTGCAAGCAATAAAAATCAAATTTTATTTACAATGAAATTAAAGAAACCTTTTTAGTTATTGCTATAAAAATATGTTATTTAGAATTAATTGCTGCTGATTTTGTTGTTCGTTTTGTCATTTTTTTAAGATTGAAAAATCTTGTAAAATTATGAAGTCGTACGAAAATTAGATCATCAAAAAGTTATCTCGAGCTCCCTTGCTTTGAACAACATTTCAACCAATAAAATTATTAAAAATTTTCTCATCATGCATTTTCTACCAATCACAAAGGAGCATTTTCTACCAATCACAAAGGAGAGGAAGTGCATAGTCCGAAGACTGTAAAAAAAATCAACTATATAATACCGTCTTCCTAGGAAGACCGTAATAAATAAATTGATCGCAGAAGGTGCTGGCACGAAAAATATCCTTCACTGCTCAATGGCCCTTAGTGCAGAGTAAAGGACAAAATTTGTAGCTCTCTATCAACAAGTTGTGGCGTCTCCATATGAGTGAAAAATTCTCGAGAGGGACGTAAAAGAACATGCAGTCAATCATGTAGTTCTGCGCTAGAAGCAATAGTCACTGGTCTTTCGGATGAGACCTTTAAAACTGTGGTCCTCTGTCATGGCAGGCGTTGGTACGTTAAGGATCCCTCACTGCTTTATGGCCCTGGTTGCCAAATAAAGGTCTTTTGAAGTCCTTTTCAGGTATATGGTGTCGACTCTCCATGAGTGAAAAATTCTCGAATCGAACATAAATTAAAAATAAAAATCAATCAAACAAACAAAAACACACTTAGCGGAACAAGCAAATTCGAACAAGTGTGGTCCCCCCCCCCTTTTGGTGTGTTAGTGTATGGGATGACGTTATTTATGGCAAATGGTGTCAAATATGAACGCCAAGTAATCACCAAAGTTAACATTTTTGAAAATTAGATCAAACATTAAGGTCATGGGGTCAAAAATCATATCATGCCTGGAAACATCTCGTCAGAGGTAAGTAAATGCTATTGTTAGATATAAAAGCCTAATTTTTGTCCAGCATCCGACTGTATTTTATTTATAAAGCATGCTAGTATATCAAGCACACATGAGCGATTGTGAAAATAGCCAAACACTAGTATCACCGTGTGTTGTGATGCACAATAATTATTTAGAATCTCAGGACAATTGTCCCTCAATAAGGAACCCTGACAATGTGTACAATTGCTAAATAATAGGCATTCAGTTCATTCTTCAACCCAATTTCAGCTGAAAAATTTCAAGAACGTACTTGCATTTGATACTTGTACGTTCGTAGCATTTTAATTTGATTTCAGTACGCAAAAATGAGACCGCATTTGTTTAATGATATCTTAAGTATATTACGGTCGATGATCGACGTGAACTTTGATTCATTACAAACTTCACTAAGATCACCACTCACGCTCTCTCTCATTTTTTACCATGTATATTGTGATATTAGAAAAGTGATCTATGAGATGTTTTAATATGAATTTTTGTAAATTTTTTTGCCATCATAAATTGATGACGATGTACAGGAATTTTGACTAAACTGATACACAATGTACATATTTTGATTTTGTCAAAATTCACTTATGGGTTTGTGGGTTCACGTTTTTCTAATAAACCTTAAGTCATGTTAGATGCATATATTCCGAATGAGACTTCGCATGGCTCCATAATTTTGCCAATATATTAACACTATAAAAAACATAGCCACTATATGCTTGTGTAACAGGAAGGGAGAAAATGTATGGCTTGGCCGGGAATCGAACCCGGGACCCCTGCATCTCCAGTCAGATGCTCTACCAACTGAGCTATCCAGACCGATATCCACGGCTCAAACCATTACACTCCTCCCTCCTTAAGTGGTCTTCCCCCTCAAAGACAAAACCCAAGTTCTTGCTACCCCTGGCAGGACTTTCACCTGCAATTCCTTCCTGTAACAGGGAGAAAATGTATAGCTGGACCGGGAATCGAACCCGGGACGCCTGCATCTCCAGTCAAGTGCTCTAACAACTGAGCTATCCAGGCCGATATCCACGATTCAAACCATTACACTTTTGCCCCTCAATTTCAAGATAGTAGTGCTTCCCAACTAAAAATGTATGACTGTCCTCCCCAAACTGTTATTACCCGGACTTTTTAGGCACATAAACTTGCGAATATAGTCTTCTTTGGGGTACCAAAAACACGGACAGTACTGTATTTTTGAGTAATAAACGTCTACAGAATATATGGAAATCCAAGGAGAAAACAGCAGAAGTTTACTTTTATTTTAATGTCTAAACATTTAAGTCTCAAAAGGTTTTCTTAATGTAAAATGTATATTTTGAAATGATTCATCAATGCATGTACATTTTGCAGATCACACGATTTAGGTTCCTTGGTATGCTGGCCAAACTGTCTTTAAAACAGGTTTTAGAAATTAAAAAAAACGCCCAGTTCCTTTACAAACAAATTATCTTTAGCAGAGTTTAAACTGAGTTGTGTGAACATTGACGCTAAAAGTTAAAAAAAAAAATCAGAATGAATTTTCCTCCAGTACAGGTTTGGTTAAAGATTAAGGGATTATCTTAAACGAGAATGCCGAAAAAGACTTTGGTTTAGATCAAACTGCAGATCCGCAACATGCAGGTTGGGAGTAAAACAATTAAGATGACAAGTCAATTTTTCATTTGCAGAGAGCTACAGTTATGCAGCTAGTTTCTTTCATATATTGTCTCCATGTAATATCTTAAATTCAAGAGATAATTTACAACACATGACGTTTTTTGAAATTTATCATAAAAAAAATATTAAGGTCAAGTTCTGCTTTGGGTACGATCGAGCCATTTTTGACAGACTTATGTCCCTTGGACTTAAAAAAATTCAATTATTTTTGGGAAGGGGGGGGGGGGGGGCCGAAGTATTTAACAAATATCTTTTGTTTAGAAAAATGCCGGGCCAGATTTGTCTTGAAACCATGTCTTGTTCTTCGAAAATAAGTATAAATACAATCTAAAGTCATTACAACTAGATGTAATGCAAACAATTAAGGAAGTATTAAATCTAAACACTTTTATGGACCACTTTATGCTTCTTGATAAAAAAAAATTAATTCATGTGTACTTTTTAACTCACCTGAGCTTTTCTGATCACCCATTGTCCGTCGTCCGTCCGTCCGTCTTTAATTTTTTTTTACATTTTCAACTTCTTCTCAAGAGCCACTGGGCCAATTTTAACCAAACGTGGTTGAATGCATTCATGGGTAATGGGGAGTTTAAATTTTGAATATGAAGGGCCAAGTCCCTTTCTAAGGGGAGATAATCAAGAAAAGACAAAGAAAGGTGGGATCATTAAAAAATCTTCTCAAGAACCACTGGGCCAGAAAAGCTGAAACTTATGTGGAAGAATCCTGGAGTAGTGTAGATTCTAAATTGTTAAAATCGACCCCCGGGGGTAGAGCGGGGCCACAATAGGGAATCAAAGTTTTAGATTGAAAAATATAGGAAAATTCTTTAAAAATCTTCTCAATAATCTCTGGGCAAGAAAAGCTGAAACTTGTCGAAACATCCTGGGGTAATGTGGAATCTACATGGTTAAAATCATGACCCGGGGGGGGGGGTAGGAAAGGACACAATAGGGAATCCAAGTTTTAAATACATGTAGAAATATATAGAAAACATCTTCTCAAGAACCACTGGGCTGGGGAGGGGGAGGAGGAGGGCTATGCCACAATAGGTATAACAAGGGGGAAATCTGGTGAAGAACATCACCAAAGTTCCTCAGGTGAGCAATGTGGCCCATGGGCCTCTTTTTTAGGTACTTGTTTTTTAAATGAACAGTCTGAATCACTGACTTTATCACATCAAGAAGTCAAGTACGATACGTGTTTTATTAAAAGAAAATACGCAATACACATTTGATTTTTTTTTCTTTTTTTTTGGGGGGGGGGGGGGGGGGGCGTGATATTGTAAATTTAAATTTACAGTTCTTAACTATTAAATTTTGATTTTAAATAAAATGCTTTAAATATAATATTATTATAAATGAACGCAGACTCATTTTTCCTGGAAATTGTTCCATTCTGATATTTTAACTGCTTTCAACCTTGATCTTAGTATTAACCAATACCAGAACAATATACATAACTATTAGTAACATTTATACGAATTATCGTAAATTATTACCGTCTTCATGGGAAGTATTTTACATTCTTAGGACTATGCGCTTCCTCTCTTTTGTGATTGGTAGAAATTGCATGATGAAATCATTTCATTGGTTGAAATGCTGTTCAAGGCAAGGGAGACAATTTTCTGTTGATCTTATTTTCGTACAATTTTCACAAGATTTTTAATCGTTAAAAAAATCTGACGAAATGAACAGTGGAAACTGACAGGAATTCATTTTAAATAACATGCTTTGTTTTTGTAGAATTAACCGAAAAACGTTCTGTATTTTCATTGTTAACATTGTTGTATATGTATCACAAATGTGACGGAATTATCCGAGGTTTGCCGCATGATCTCGACAGCAGAGTTGAAATTTACGGAGACAGCCGAGCATCTGAAAACCTTTACTTGGTAGGGCTTATGTCAAAAGGAACTTTTGTAATGAAGAAATGCAAAAGCCAAGAAGTTTTCAAGAATTATACGGTCCGTTATGTTTATGTTAGTTTACTGTTTAAGGCTGTTGCTAATGACGATAAGCTTTATGAAAAAGCTCTATTTTTTTATCATAGACTGTAAAATATGAACCGATGTTCTTTTAGTTTGTGTTGTTTAACATCTCTTTTCGAATAATTATTCAGATTGAGGCACCAATTCTTGCCGGAGGAGGGCTGTAACTCGGCTCTCAGCTGGGCTGTTTTTAAAAATTAATTCTAGATCTGATTGTTGATTTGAATATTTCTGCCAATGGACTGATTCGTGTATTTCAGGAATTGCTCTTTATCTTGTGAATTAAAGAAATTATAACACTTTACCACTTTTCATTCTACATTGGTTTAAACATTTTCAAGAATTAAATTTAATTGAAATGTAATTCTTTGGTAATCAGCGTTAGTGCTTGGAATTGACAAAGGTATAATTGTTAACTTATGGAAATTCTGAGATTATTAATATCAAACTACACGTATCTGCATGCAAAAAAAGTGGTAGTTAATTTTTTTTAATAACGCAGGATTTTGGCTAGTGGATTTTTTTTCTTTACTGCAGGCTCCAGATAGTGGTGAAGCAAAGCAAACGATAAGCTTGTTTAGGGCATAATCTGTCATTGCAGAAAAATTGCAATAAATAATTAAAATAATGCGTCCTCAATCTTGCGATTAATTTGTACATCACCAACGTGTTTGCACTACCATGACCATTTGATACACCTTGATTTACACTATCTATCTCGTCATTGCCTGAAAGGTTTAAAAACACCATTTTTCTAAAACCTAATATTTGACCAAACATGGTGTTTGTTTTGAGACAGGATGTGCAAAAAAATAATATTGTAATAAATTAGTGTCATGAGAGTCAGGTTTGCGAATATACAATGGCATTTATTTATCTTCCAACAAGTCTAACCTGTTTTGAGGTAAAAGAGAAAAAAATTGAAACGTTCACCTGTGCACCGCAGGTGTCGTGAAGTTACATGTAATGGATGAGGAATTACTGTTTGAGTGAATATCATAATACATGCTAACGGAAAATTTTGATAGTTGTTCGTTAGTATGTCACATGACCGTCACAGAAGTTCAGAAGCTCGTGGGTTCGAACCTCGGCCGCGACTGGCATAAGTCAAATAAAGGAAATAACTTTCTTTGCTTAACGCTTGGCACTTTGAAGTGAAAGTTGCGGATCCTTTAGATTCGGCCTTGAAATAATTCTTGGCCTGTGTTACAGCAAATGTTGGTACCAAAAAGAACCTTCGATGCTCAATGGCCCTGAGTAAAGCTCTAATTTTGAAAAATTGTACCGCCTCTATGACATACAATCCATCAATCAATTGAATTTTTATGGTACATATTGTCGTTTTGTATATATTGTCATCAACAATTGCTCATATGTCTATCACAATATTGTCGCCAGCTGAAAAATTGTGCGTATTGTGGCCCCACATTTGAATGGCGGTGCTTAAATCACGTCGTCTGTTGTCTTGTGTCAGTCGGAAACTTTTTAACATTTTCCAATTTTTTTTCTTTTCAAAGAAATACTAAGCCTATTTCAAAAATTTGGCATAAAGCATGAGTGAACTTTAACAACAATTGTGGATTATGTGGTCTGGCCAGAACATGAAGGTTGAGACTAACACATAAAATTATGCAATCCGTAATACCTGTAATCTTTTCTCACTCCTGGACCTCAGCAAGTCTCTAAAATTGTGAAATTCAAGATCATGGCTCCAGGAATTTTCTTCTGTAGCACGGACGGGGCTCTAATAATCATTTTATAATCATGAAAGAAAAACATCTTTTAAAATCTTCTCCTCTGACTTTTGGTATAAAAGGTATAAAGAATAAAAAGAAAGTAAGTGCATAATGAGAAGGGGCGTCTCTAGATCTTTGAAAATATAAAACTAATTTCATTAGGGTCAGGGGGTTCTAATGTTTTATGCCCCCTAAATCGAAGATTCGGGAGTATATAGTTTGTGTCTACATGTATGTCCGTTGGTTTGTTCGCAGAAACTTTAACCTTGTCCATAACTTTTGATTGGGTGGGGCTATGACTTTCATGTTTCACAGATGTACATGTATTCCTTGTGACAAGATCTTTCATTTGGTACCTCCAGACTTTGAAGTTTTACCCAATTTTGCCAAAAAATTTAAAATTTTAAACATTGCCATAACTTTTGATTGGTTGTGCGAAAGCTTTCATATTTCACATGTTTATAAATTGTTACAAGACCTATAATTGGGTGTAAAAAATTTTGATCTTGACCGCAGAGTTTGGTCCACTTTTAAAGACAACTTTAACTTTGGCCATAACTTTTGAAACGTTAGTACTGGGCTTTCATATTTCACAGGTGTATTCCTTGTGACAACACCTTCCTTCGGATACCAACAATTTTGAACTAGACCTCGGAGCTTATCTTGCATTTGAGAAACTTCAACCATGGCCATAAGCTGCTATACGTTTCACAAACATCTGTTTTTTTCTGTTTCATGAAATAGAGGAGATAATGCATATTTCTTTTTTTAAAACCTACTTCTCTGTTCCTTGGTATGAAGGAAAACAAAGTGCAAAGTAATGATGAGCAAGGGACCTCTTCTATAATGGAACTGAATGAAAATGGGGAATTTTGGCAAGGGATTTGATGCTATGATCATGAATGTATTTTGTGTGTGTTTGTTAAACATTTCCGTTTAGTTTTTTCCACTCGTATTGAGAAGCCAACACTTGCCGGTAGAGGGCTACAAATTTCAAATTTGGAATTTACTTATTTTATGTGTTCAAGACAAAAATGTCAATAGCACCAGGGTCATATTAATCGTATAACAATAATACTGTTATTGAATGCATCCCATTTTTGTGTGGCTTCAACCTTAATTCAAATAAAGCCCACCTAGAGTTAGATTTGGATTCACAAGATTTTTTTTAATTTCATCGAGAGAACGGTAGGGTCCAAGCAGAACTCAGGTTAACATTGTGAGCTGTGGACAACTTGTTTCTTATATGCATGTAACATGTTATTATTTATTACAGAGATAAATAAACTTAGAAAAACGTATTTTCATATTTTTTTTCTTAGAGTAACTACAATAATTTATGACAATTCTTCATGAACAGATTTAGTCAGTTATAAACTTGAATATCCTCTTTATCTGATACGATAGTGATAGATGAACTATAGGTGCCCTTTTATTGTGAAACGTCAGATTAAGCACCAAATGTCGTGACCTTAAGGTTGCCCCAGCTTGACCCTTTAAACTTTAGGTGTATATAACAATAGAAGGGGACAGCTAAAGCAAATGGGACCTACCTGAAACCACTGTCTTATCAAACATCAGGAATCAAATAAGTGATAAGTATATATAAACACAAAATTGATAGCCATCTGAACTTAGACCTGCTTGGTCAGAAGAGGTGTCTAGCGCGCGACCTGTTGTTCTTCCCACGTAACCTGTGCGAGATTTGGGAACACTCAGGACATAGCAGAGATCAAGAGGGGTTACAGGTGTCGTGACAAAGTCAATATACCTGGTCATTTGATAATGGTAAAAGTCGTTCAATGTTATTGTTAGAAAGGCCTTCAGATAGAGTTTATCAACTCTTTGTCAACAGACCTAAGGATCTTGGAAGATCTATTGCTGAATTATAAAAGATAAATTGTTGCTATAATGGACACTAATCATCCCATTGCCAGGAAGAAGTCAAATACCTATGTCAAAAGCTTAGGTTTATTGACATTAAAATAAAATCCATCGTTTTATATGAAGAAAAGCATAATAAAGATACCTTCAAATTCGGACTTAACCTGTCTACATGCTTTTCTCTTTCTCCAATTGTTATTACATGTTTATGTTTTCGAGGTTAAAATATGGAAATATCAACTTTAATAATCATTTCAGTCATATTATGATACTGTTCCTTATCAATTTCACTTAAAGTTATAAAATACAGAAAGAAACTAGTAGTAGATTGTATTTGGATTCAGATGTCTTCGAGATCCTTTCATTTTTTATTGTTTTTTTTAATAAAGATGTTGAAAACAGAGTGGGAAGAGATCAACCGTTTTGATAAAATGTGTTCATTATAAATACACACATATTGTTAAACTGTTATGCTTGTATTATTCAATACATATAATATCCCCTTCTTTAGCATTAGCATTTGAGAGCATACGACTCAAGTGAGCTTTACTGATCATAAGGAGTCACTATATTTTCGATTGTTTTCTTAGCAGTACCTCTGACGATTTTAGAAGTCCGCGTTTATTCTGCTTCCGGTTTGTATTGTATTCGTAGACTTCTAAGCTTGATAACCATTCAATATCTCCACAATCCAACTTTTCACAATGCAGCCTTGGGTGTAGAGGATTCAATTGTGTTAGTTGACATTAAATTTTTTTTTCGAACCAAGGTCCCTGGATTAAGATTGGGGCAAAAATAGAGAATGATCACTGCGGCATGTTTCATATGGAAAAGAAACAGTCCCTAATTTGTGTCCATGGCAGCAGAAAAAAAGGTTGGACCAACTGATTCCATTTTAAAAGAGGAATCAATTTTGGTTGATGCCAAAGAAAAAATCTTATATGTTTCAGTTGGTTGGCCATGCAGTTACTAAGAAAAATGAGGTTTTAAATTTTTCATTTTTCCTGTTTTCTTGGCAACATTGGCCATTTTTGAATATTCAATATTGAATGCACAACTTGACATCGTGACTATCATTTTGAAGAGTTTCATTAAGTCTGCGGTGGAAAATATATGTGGAATAAGAATGATAGGTCGCCCCGACATCGCTCGTGAATATGGAGGTGCAATACAAGCCTCTCTGTCTTACTTACAACACTGACCTCAATCCTGTTTGTTTAGAAGTGAAAATGTAAAAACACAGATAATTTACTTCGTAGTGACATAAATTGATTTTTTATTAACGTTCAGATCCGAAATTAACAAATATATGCAAAAATTATCAAACGTAATAAGCGAAAAGATAAGAATTTTTTTAAACCTATGATTCGTGTTTATGCAGATCTAGGGGAACCAAAACATATGTAGAATTATTTCTACAGAATTATCATCTGCTGCATTTGTATGTATATGTTCGATTTGGGAGGGCAACTAAACTAATTAAAAGAATTCACTCAAGGCAAGAAAAGCACGCACAATAAGCAATTGTATATGTCCTGTCCAAGAATTCAAGATTATATTTAAAGAGGAAATTCCTGTGGTGTGCATTTTTTCTTCAATAGACTTTGATTGTGGCATTTTTTCTTAATTCTGACCAGACATGAAGTTCAGAAGGACCTCTCATTTTTCCGATAAACTATTTCATACTTAAATAACATGTACTCGTATAAAATGTTATGCTAGATTTAAAAAAAAACCTGTTCATTTCATGTATATATCATCGTAGACTTTTGCAACTCGAATTTACAAATAAGAAATCTTTAAAAGTCTTCGCCTTAAAGTTCAAATTGCAAAAAATCAACCAAAAGGGTTTTTTTCATATTATTTATGTTTTTATTTGATTACACTGAGGTATGCATTTTGTTTTATTATAATATTGAAATGAAATAATTATAGTCATTTCTTAAAATAATTTATTTAAAATGATCAATCTAAAAGAAGCATGTATTCCGTGTTCATTTTGATTTATAATCTTTTCCCCTCCAGGGATACTGCATTTTGTATGCAAATGGAAAAGTTGATTTATTTCACAGATGATGTATAGTCAAACATTTTATTAGCTTTATATTTTATTTTTGGAATGTTAAAAAAATTCCTTTTTTTATTTTTTTTAATTTTACTGATAGAGTGATTGTTTTAATAAAAAAAAATGAAAAACATTTAGGACACAAGTATATATAATTATAAAGTAGATTCTTATTTAAGAATTTGTTACTTCAAACCAATTATTACAGAACAACATAATTATAAAGAAGGCGTTGAATTTTTTTTTCAGAAACATCGTTATATTCGTTTAATAGTATGTGAAGTCAGCACTTTTATTATTTTCCATTTTTAGGAATGCCTTTCAGAAGCTGTTATCTACTTGATCATGTGTTCAAGTATGAGCCAATCAGAGGGTTTAAAATAATAGAGGAAAATAACATGAGAGAGAGGGACATCGATAGATACATTATCTAAGGCTTTTTTTTTTTTTTTTGTTCTTGAAGAAGAATAGATTTTAACTAATGCACTCTGTTGACATATTATTTGGTTAAGAATACTAGTGTATTAAAATATTTGAAGCATAGAGTTTGTTTTTTTTTCTCGAAAATATTGAAGTCAAACCTTCTCAACAGATTAACATACTGTTCTATTCTCTAAGTATATATTAGTGCAAATCAATTAGTTCTGCATCCGCAAAATCCAAAATGGAGTGGACTGACATTTTGTCCCAAAGTTAAACGATTATATAACAGAGGACTATTGTGTTATCTGCCAATTTCCTATATTCAAAATAGAATCCTTCGTCGTCAAAATCATATTCGCCAAGATGACATTGTAATTTTGAGACCTCATTAATTGGACGGGATAATTTACGAACACAGGAGTTAAACCCCCATATAAACTCTTTTATATTAAGTGTTTGTCAATAATTGCTTCTTTTCTTCAACATCAATATTTTGCTTTTAGAAGAAATCCAAACTTCGTCATTTTGTTTTCACTGATCATATTTCTATGGCTGCATACAATGAGATCCATTTTCAGCATGAAATTTATGGTAACGATAATCTATATTTTAACATGTACAAAGGGAAAAAATATTAAAAGCATCCTGAATTGAATGAGTTTATCTTTTCAAGAGCTGCATTCTCACAAATTCATAATTTTATTGACAATGTCATGCGGGGCGTGAAGTTCAATTTCCTGCTTTTCCGAGTTCCAAAGGATAAAGATTTTGTCTTCGGTTCTCTGTTTCCCAAAGATATTTAGACTTAATAGTAAATGATATATTTACGGAAATTCAATTTATTGTGGTACCATACCTTGTTTCCAGCTTTGACGGAAGTTGTGCCATACTGGTGGAAAGTTTTTAATGCAAGAAACAAAATCTGAAATCATTGTTTTCTACAAGATTAGACAGTAGGCGATAAAACTGGAAATATTGTGTTAATTCTTTGTAAACATGATGAATATGAAACCACTTTATGGCTGCAGTCTGTTTTTCGAATTAGATCGTCAATAGCTAATTGTGAAGCAGTCTGACGATCGATAATCTACGCTTTGTGTAATATTTTTTATTCCACCACAGAAACTTTGTCGCATAGGAAAAAAAATATTTGACAAAAGCATCGTGTTTGGTTTTCATTCTCTAAAATCATCTGTCATGAAGAATCACAAAGAAATTGTCGTCTTTGGCAGGAAAACTGAGAAAGATTCCGAAAAAACGGATCTAGTCATCCCTTTTCCAATTCGAGGTAAGCATTCTTGAAAGTTACATATCCATAGTGAAATTAGAATGGTTATAAAAATTTCCGGCCAATGCGCATGCGGAGATCAAGGCAAATTTGTGAGGTCACGTAAGGCCAATCAATGTTCCACTTTCAACCTCGCCTATGATCTTGTTTATGGTCCAGATTGCGAATTGTTATTGCATTATTTCATCGTAAATGTTCTGCTTTGTTCATTTTGATCATCATAATATTAGATTTAGTGTGGTTTTTCGAGTAAAAATTTGGCTGCAGGAAACTGGTTGCACTTTTCATAGAAAAAAAAAATAGTTTTCAGAAAGGAAAATGATCAGATTCGTTAAAAAATAATTTGAGAAATTCCAGTATTGAGTAGATTTATGTTGCTTTAACCTATCTGTGAATGAATTTATTCAGAATAATTATTGCATAAACTTTTCAGTCATATATAACATGTATATATACTTTTTTCTAAGTAAATTTTTAACAACTAACCTGACTAAAGAGATGAAGTGTATTCGTACGAATTGATTTTTGAAAACCTTTGTAGGGTTCTTTTAATGACATATACATGGTTAATTTGTATCTTTTTATTACACAAGCAAATGGCTTTTTCAACATTAATGGTCTTTGACTTGAAATCGCAGATGCTACTAACATCCTTTTGCATTATAAACTATTTTCAAGACCTTTAGAAAGTCGGGTCATAATTGAATCGCAACCAAAGATTCGAACGTTTTTTCGCAGAAAAAAAGACAATAGACAGAGAAGATTACTGTGGAATTCTATGATAATTTAACTCAGGTTTAGGTCGTATGATATAAAAAAAATGGTAGCTGAACATAAAAAAGAAACCTTTGTTTCATGTCTTTGTGCAATTTTTCAAATTGTAGAAAGAAATTTTATGGATATATTATAGCGAAAATGGCCATATATCTCCTGATAATGCCAGATATTATTCAAATCAATTTCTTTGTGATATTTTTCAAAATGTAAAGGATATGTCATAGCAAAAGTATACATGTATCACCTGAATGATAATAAAAATGTTTAAATATTCGAAACAATTTCAAGTCTTTCTTAATTTAAAAGCGTTACTTTTTCTGTTAAATTAAAAAAAAAAAAGGCTGGTATATAAAATTTGTTTTTTCTCCGGTTAACGGATTGTGGCCAAATGACTGTTTTGAAGTTTTTTTTTACTGAGAAGCAAATTAAAACCGACTCAATTCTAAACTTCAAATATACTTTTTGATATTCCTAATAAAATAGTTTTTTTAATTAAAGTATTCAGTATGTCTATGTTAATAAAATGTACTTCCATTCGTATAATTAACCGAAGTTGCTTTTGCAAGGTATATTGCTATTGGACTTATCTTCAAACTGGAATTATGCATTCACATTTGGTAGAGACTGGCGATAACTTATACATTTTTACATCCATTCTGCTCTAAAACACACAAATTTGAATCCTGGTCAGCCATTGGAAGGATTGATGTGCATACGTCACAGAAATTGCTGCACCCAGACCCATCTTTGATTTAATTTACAAATAGCATGAACTATCTTCGATGTAGATGAATGTAGTTTACGGCATTATGTCCTGGAAGGCTATTTATGTGATAGAGATTTACGAGAAACTCTAAATATAAATAGATTTTCTATGGTAAATGAAAATGATGATCTTATGACAAGAAGATTGCTCTTTTTTTTCGGAGGTAACTAATCCACACTAAATCACGCGCAATTTACATTCCCGCGCGCGAGACTTTGACTGTAATGGCCGTCAGCACGACACGAGGGAAAATACGAGAAGTTGCTATCGCACAATATGATGATATTAATCCCATAAATTTGTAATAAATAGAGATGATGTATCTTAAGTCGCGGAAAGGAAAGCTGGATAGCCGCAGGCATCGCAGTATGACAAAAAAATTCTTCGACTCTTGGTCTTTTAGTTATTTATGGGCCATCCAGTATATCCGTTTTTCGTCCATTTTAATTTGACATTCATTTTCATATCTTAACTCCCAGTGTGTAAAAGATACATTTGGCTTAGAGAGGAACTAAATCATTCGATCATTAGAGTTCTAAATGCCAATATATCGTGGTGTTTGATCTCAGGCAACAAATGTTAACTTTATCCCGAGCCATAACATGGAGAAAACCTATATATAATGAAAGAACCTTTACTTAAGAGTTTGATCACTAATTTCTAACAGAAAGTATTTGTATATCTATATAGAGTTCATTTCTAGTGACCTATTTGCCAAAACTTCCATTTCATTCATTTGATAATTGTTCTTTTAAATTATGACCTTTGAACAAAATAAAGGCTTTCAATAAATACATCTTTCTAGCTAATTTTCAATACAAGATATCTTATGCGTATTTCATAAAGGTACTAGTAATATGCAAGTCTTAATTTAAAAAAAGAAGCTTTAAATGAGCAGGAACATGCATGCGATTATTGTGCGAATTCAGTGTTTTCAAGGATTCTATCATAGAGTTATTCCCTTCGATACACACTTTTTCGTTAAAATCCACATACTTGAATTTGAGGGTGTTTTTCAAAGTGTATTTTTGAAGTGCAGGTCTATTCCAGTGTTTTCAATGTGTTCGTCTTTGCGAGTGTTTTCAAAGTGTAAATTTTGGCGGGTGTTTTCAAAGTGAAAAGCTGTGAATGTTTCAACGTTAACATGTAGATCTAGGCAAGGTTTTTCAAAGTGTAGATTTTATAATATTACAAGCTGAAGTCTACTAATTTGTAACTCCTGTATTTCTGTACTTCGAAATATGTTTAAAAATTTGTGTATTTTTGCACGTACATGTACTTATTTCTTCTCCCCAATTGGGGCCTCTGTATCAAATGAGATGATAAGGTCACCGCGTGGTTCATAGATAAGTTAGCGTGGTTCAGAAGCAGACGTAATTTTCAATTCGCAATAATTTTTGGATATATATTTGTGTTTATAAAAATTTGTGTATTTTTGCACGTACATGTAAACTTTTAAATTCAACGGAATCATGGTTTCTTTAAAATGGAACAAATATTTCACATGACATAAAACAACAGCTTTCTACACATTAAGATCAGTTCTATAATATATATATAAAGGGTGATAGGATTCCCCGTAATGAGACACATCGAAGGTCCTAGGTTTGTCCTTGAAAACCCCAATACAGTTAATTTATGTCACCGAAGATGAAAGACAAACTCTCATTAACAAAAGATTTATTATTGAATCAAAGTATTCCTTATTATTTTCGAAGTAATTATAAAACTCATCACAATTCATCTTCAAACACAATATGTGTATGAGTAATGAAAGTCTTTGAAAATGTAATCTTATTTGACGTGACATTATTAAAAATAATTAAAACGTATCTCATTTAAAAATTATTTTATAGTCATTGAATTTTCTTTGAAGTAGTAAATACTAGTAGTGGAAGTCATTTGCTTGTCACGAATGGTAACCATTCTTTTTGTGCACAGTTTGATTGCCATGAATGGTTATCACTTGTTTTGTACATATTGTTTGCTTTTCATGAATTGTAACCTCCTGTGTTGTACTTTGCTTGCTTGTCATGAATGGTAACCATTTGTTTGTGCATTGCTTGCTTGTCATGAATGGTAACCATTTGTTTTATACATTGCTTGTCATTAATGTGTGCATATTGTTTCCTTGTCATGAACGATAAACATTTGTTTTGTGAATATTGTTTGCTTTTCATGAATAATAATAAGCATTTGCTTATACTTGCTTGTCATGAATGGTAACCATTCATATCATGCCAATAGTGCTGTGCAAAGATGTATAAGTTTTTGTTAAATTCAAAGTCATGTTTAAGTTAATCTAGTAATGGCAGCTATTCTAGTAGCTAACGTAGTTGTTTCTCGGCTTATACCATCTTGTGGTAATGGATCAGAGACAAGACTAACTAGAAAGCCACGTGGACCGTATACAGACACGTGTCTAAGGCTGCTAATGATGCTGCAGTTTTATCGATTTTGGAAATTCAAAATATGAAACACACAAAACTATTTTGTTCTTCTACGGCAAATGTGAAAGTTGTAAATGATGTAGTTTATCTCGTCATGAAATCGCATTTCTCTTTGTCTGCAACAATGCAACTGCAAGTTCTGTTTCTAAAGCATAGTTGTATTTCTTATACTGCATAATCAGCCCTAAACTTCTGTGACACAATCTTAACACCGGTCCTTAACTACAAAGGAACATTTTTAACAGTTGTATACATATTCCACGAACTTTGTTTTATATACAAGTCACGGTAGATGTTGCCGTCGAAAGTAACAAAATATATAATTATAGGTAATACATAAAGAGGGGTGTTCGTATTCCGTTTAATCCTTTTTTCGATGCACAATTTGATCTCCTTGAAAGAACAGAAACAAAAAATCAGATTTGAAGCGACATTGACCTGGACAAGAAACAAAATTAGATTATATGGAAAAATGCCTTGACATCTTTGTTGCTTCATTGATAAGAATCAAACGACAGTGAGATATTGTAAAATCAGAAACCCAGTGTTTTATGACCCGAATTATTATCCTTGGTCAAATTATGTTACTCGGTGTAATTACAAAACCACATCTTTATTAAGTTTTGTGGTAAAGGGAGTCTTTATAATTGAATTATGTATAAAAGAGTGGACGGCTCTTTGGTTTATCATATAGATATACTTGTTTTTTTAGGGGAGCTAATTTTCTTAGAAACAACGAAGACGATATCTTATTCCAATTTAAAATAAGAGAAGCGCAAAAACATGAATTTTTCTACGCATTTTAATTGCACGTAAAAATATTATCCTTAGCGTTTTCACTTCTTAATTACTAAATTTATCTTCTTTTATGATACACATGTACAGTTCGTTTTTACACTAAAACCTTTTCGCATAAATAAGGTATTTAAGTTATGTATTCTTGTATCTCAAGAATTTTTTTAACTATTGAACTGTTGATTTTTGGAATAAGATCAAATAACCTTTGATTAACAATAATATAGATAGTGCGACTTTTAATTTGGAACGTAAATTATTTTGTTACAATGATGAGGTGCAATAGTTTTTGGGGTTTTTTTTTATTTTCTTTTAAAATGGAATATTCACAATTGAATAATTTTTCATTAAAAATAAAAATGTTTGTGATGATGAGATTCTGGAATTTTTCCTCTTTAATATTTAAATACGTTTTGTTAATAAAAAGCAAATATTAATGCATAATATTTAAGCAATGCTAACTTTTATGAGGAAATATTGTAACAACAACAAAAATTAGATAAGTCTCTAAAAACAAAAAAATATAAATGTGGTTTAAGCAGATTATTTTTTAATTTGAAACTTATTTTTTCATTCTTAAGTGAATTACAATGATGGGATTTCAATTTTAAAAAGTGTACAATGGCTTCAAAATACATGTTTTCCTATCGTGTCTCTTCGTGGGTTTGTATTTTAAAGATTTCATATATAATACAGTATATAGTTTGCTTACGTACATGTATAAGAACGCATATAAACGCATAAAAAGGAATGTGTTTGTTGGTCGCTTTTTTCTTAATTGTTAAGGTATTTTAATTTCTATTTTAGAACAAAAATTAGGAATATATATGTATATGTCAGACGAGTAAAATTGCGACAATAATACGCTGTTGCGAGTTTTATCTTAACCAAGATAAAAGAATTCAAAATTTATGTTTTACAATATTATGCTGGGAATAGAAAAAATAACTCTAATACCAAACAATGTAAATTCTTTGTAAATAAAAAATTATTTTTCTGAAATCTGAAATATTTTTTAAAAATATTTCTGTTATGTTCATTTATTTTACAACCAAACCAAATAAATAGATAAACAAACAAACAAAAACAAAAAGAAATGAATTAAAAATATTCACATGGTTAAAGTATACAGTATATACTACTTAGTGAATACTTTATCGTAGAAAATTATCAACTTTATCGTGAAAAAAGCAAATAGTGATCAAGAAAACGACTGGGCTTATTATCATGCTATGAATACATTTAAAATAATAAAATCAATGGAAAAAAAAACATTTTTAATACTGATCTTGTAATAAGTTTTTGATACAAGTTTGAGTGCGCCTTTTGGTTTGGTTGAGATTATTTTTTTTTTCACAATATCTAAAGATCTATTTAACACCAAGACGTGTAGGACATTCGACAAAAGTAAATCACATATGTCAATACATTCAGTAACCACTTTGGAGGAACATGCTGCTGAGAGATTTGTAATGGAAGCTGAAGGTGTTGATCGTCCAATAAACCACTAAGCAGCTCCTATCACGGACCGCGAGAAGTCGTCAACTCGCTCAATTAGCTGGTCAATCAGGGCTTGGACTCCCGCGCAACTTATGACCGTTGCTTGGCATGGTACATTTATGATACACCATTGACCGGAAGAGAAGTTTTTTGATAGTTCTATAGGCAACTTTTTCGTAAATTTACCAAAATTCATGTCAATTTTTCTGCGAGTACTAGAATATAAAAGATGACGTGATGCTTGATTTTATTTTAAACATGACTGAGAAAAAAAAATCTTAAACTTAATGGCACAATAAAATAGAATCAAGTACAATCTTTAAGATTTGAAATAATAAAAACGAACATTTTTGCGAGAATATTTTTTTTTTATTAAACTCTAACAAAACAATTCAAAATATAAGATTTTCCTTTACCACATGTACATAACATGCAAACTTTGGTGATAAAATAGCTCAATTTAAAAATATATATAAATATTCGTCAAACTTTACCGGGAATTCACACATTCATGGACATAATCCCAAATTAGCCTGTGTATATAAATAATTAACAGTGCACACCCTCCAGATCAAATGTCAGTTGACAATGTTTAAGAAATATTTCTGCATGATATTCAATAAAGACGTGTATTTGAATGACTTGAATGCCCTCTCTTTGATCACAGGTCTCGCCATTGAATGATGGTCCAAAAAGGTTGGAAAAAAGCCATACACATGTATTCAATGTTTTCAAATTATCCGTAAGGTGATATTTTGTTTACGAAACCTCCTATCAAAGATTAGGTCAGACTAATGTTTGAGAAGAGCGCAAAAAGATTGCTATCGACCTGTCGCACAAAAGACAGTATTATACAATTAATAGATTGGTGTTGTTACTCCATAAAAAGCTCTTATCTGGGGCTACCCAGCGCCGCATAATAACGTCTGGTTTAACATAAAAGGCAGATATTCTGAATGTAAATTGTACAGGATTTTTTGTACACAAGAAATGTAAAAATCTTTTATATTTTTTTTTAAATCTTAAATTAGTTGAAACTGGTATTGGTGAAGTATAAAACTTTTATTTATTGTCATATATTAATTTAGGATAGGGATATTGGTAGGATATTAATTTTGTATCTAGATACAACAGACCAATTTTCTTAACTCTCACTAGAAGAGTAACATGTTTTTTTTTCAATATTTTATTCATTGGAGATGTATTTAAATTTCATTAAGGTAAAATGTAAAAATAAACTTTTGAAAAGAAATATTCCCAAAAACAGTAACTAAGCTAAATAACATTCCTAAAACATTTTAATTCTTACAAAGAACTGTATATATGTTTATATACATTTTCCCACTTCTCACCAAATTCTCTAACTTGGTCAAACGCTATACAAATATCATTATTACAGAGAGAGAAGTACATGTAACTTGTTTAAGGAAAAATATTAAAATTTAGGAAGGAAAAAGATTTTGTTATTTTACTCTTAATACGAAATATGTGTATGCGCTCTTAGGAAATGTGGGATTTCGATCGATGAACTACAGAAAAGAGATGTATATGTTGTGCTTCTAGCTCCTCCCTGGAGGCGTGTGACTGTCCACAGATTCCATTGTTTCAGAATCTATAATTTCTGTTATTTTATATGTTGTGTGAAAATGTTATCATAAATGAATTTACTTTTCCGAAAATATGTTCTTGAAATCTTAAATTGTATTCCTCAGGATGGAATAAAAGTATCTGCAAAAAATTAATCCCATTTCTATTTATTTCTTTTTCTTAAAATCTTGGCATGGTGGCTTATAATTTAAATGTTATCAATGTCTGCAGACAGATAATGCAGTGCACGGCAGGGAAATTCATGCGCTGCGCAATCTTTTAAAATGTGCCCGACGGGTTATGACCTTAAAATTTAGGTAACGTTGCGCAAACGGCTTAGTCTACAATTGAAGAATTAAAGATAAACAACTGCATTCGATCGTGACCTCAAATTTAGGTCAGCAGACTTTTGATAAATAACTACCACATTATGCTTGGAGTGCACGAAATATATTTACTTGTCCGTAAGTCACCTGGGTAAAACTGTTGGTAATCAGATAAAAGTCAGATTTATAACCATCGAAGAAGAAGAAAAAACAAACGAAAAACTTTACCTGCGTTTTCATGGATCGAGATATAAGTTTAGTAAAATTGATAAACTCCAAATTTTATACATTTTCAATATTTGCAATAACAGCAGACGACAAACCACGGATAGGAGCAGACGACAGTTTCACGCGGGGAATACCAGATACACGGTGCATTAATAATTTCATTGACTAACGTTACACAAGATACGCGAGAGGCTGTTCGCCATTTTGACACTTGAATAATAACCAGGGGCTGGCTAGACCCTCCTACCATACTGATATTCATTGGACCGGCAGTGGGCACGACCTCTTCTAGATTATATGCCACTGAAAGTGTGCGCAGAAATATTAAATTTATAATTGACAGCTGCAATAATGATTGCCAGTGGCCGCTTCTACCAATAGGAGCAAGGAAGATGGTGCGGTGTTATGCCCCCAGAGCGAAGGGGCCTCGACCAAGCGACTGCCATTGTCACTCAGAGATATACTTCTTGAACTTATGTGACATTAGACTCCTTATATGGAAAACTGCCATAGAAACTCAACAGTTTTAATACGAATGTCAGAGTTCAAAACATACAGAGCGCTACTCTAGGCCACCCACTCCTGGCGATGTGGAATCACTCCGCGCGAACCTCGTCACACCACCGTCTCACCATCTCTTCTCTTTAGAATACGTTTATATTTACGATCCAACACATGTTAAAGGTTGTATGTGGACGACTCTGGTTATTATGAGGACGACCTAATCAAATGTGGTTCGGTAGTGTGTTGTATGGAAACAGTATTGGCCATCTGGAGTCAACTTTGCAGATGACATCGGTTCTGCCATAAAAGTTTCATATTTTTCCGCATCTGGAGGATAACCTTTGATACACAACACTATACACTCGAAATCTTGCATGTAAATATTTCCCTATATGATGGCTTTAAACCCAACACCACCGAATGCAGTCAATACGTGGCCAAGGGATCCCGTGGAAGACATTGGTGCAACCACACCGACAGCAGTGGCACCACCAAGTGCCCCTCCCCCACAACCGACCCCCACAGCTGTCACCCCGACCCAGGGGCAACCGGCGCCTACCACTGTCATTGCTGCCCAACCCACCACCAATGGTACTCCGAATGGGGTAGGGTCACCTGACAATAAACAACAAGTTATAGAATGTGTTGTGTGTGGGGACAAAAGTTCCGGAAAACATTATGGACAATTTACTTGTGAAGGCTGCAAAAGTTTCTTCAAACGGTCAGTTAGGCGAAATTTATCATATACGTGTCGTGGAAGCCGACAGTGCCCCATTGACCAACACCATCGAAATCAGTGTCAATACTGCCGACTTAAAAAATGTCTTAAAATGGGAATGCGTAGAGAAGGTAGGTTTTAAACCTCCTCGTTATCATAATACTGACTGTGTCATTCATTACATTTTTATAACATTTTGATCTGATTTCTTTGAAAATGATATAGAGTAAAAAAAAAAAATAATGCTATTGTTGTATGATTGAACTATATTAATTCATGCCACCTAAAATCACGTGAAATTAAAGCTAAGTAAAACATAAAGATAATGATTATTATTTTTAATTATTTCAAGCACACGTGTAGTTCAATTTCTAAAATTGACCATGTTTTTTAACCAAGTCAACTAAACATTTTTGTGTATCTATTCAATTCAAAACGAGAATACGGTAATTGGTGTACGATGAATAATTCACACGAATGACTTGTAATTTTAACCCCTATCATGGTCTAGTGTTTAACTGTCTTCCGATAATCGTTAAAATGATATTTTGTCTAAGTGTGAGGAGTATTTCGGTTTTCCTGTTTGAAATGAAAATTGAAGTTTGAAACGGATGTGTAGTTCAACATGTTTTTAAAAGCACAAGGATAAAATTCCCCAGTTATGTTTTAACGTAGCCGGGCAGGAAATGCTTGTGAAATTCACCGTTTAAATTTGCAGACATGCTTTTTAAAATGCATGTTTTAAAACATATATTTGCATTTGATAATTAATGCCAAAATTTATAAATGTATGTTAATAAAAGTTGTCAAACTTAATCTGCAATTTATTCATGATAACAAAATGAAGATCATGAAAATTATTGTTTACGCTTTTATTATTTTTTGTTTATCAATTATACTCTTTTACACTATCCTCTCAGATAATCGGAGAAAAATTGCTGAGAAAAATAATTTGGGATGAATTTACATTTGAAAATCTATTTATAAAAATAAAGCAAAATCAACAGGAAGTTCTTTCTTATGTTATTATAGCCACATTTGAAATAATATATAATATAAAGTTTAAGTTAATTTTCTTAATATGAAATGGGGAAAATATCAAATCATTTATGACATTCATGTGAATGGACACATTTTACATGTATACTCAGGTGTAGACTATTGAATCGTGCTTACAATGAACATATCTTAGTATTGAAATATTAAATACGTTTGTAATGTCATATTTTTTAAAAAGAAAATAATCATCTAACTCATCTGCTGAGTTAATTTAAAATCAAAATGAAATCTGGTTATCTTTAAAAAAAATAATAAAATAAAGAATAAACATTGCATTTAATTTGATACATGAAAAACCCTGAATATTACATGTAGGCAAAGAGGAAATATTTCACGAAGCTTTCCTTTATCAAAAAAGCTACATGGTTATCTTTATGAAAACTTGAGCTCAGACATGGGAATTAGGCAAACCAAGGTTTAGCTCATAACGACGACAATGTTGTTTTTTTTATTGTTTTAACTGAATGAACAATGTGACCTGGACGAAATTCCCTAATGACATATTAAAAAGGTTATCTCACTCAACCAACATTTTATATTGAATTTATACGTTAATATTTGATCATTATAGATGAACAACCGCCACAAGAGACAAAAGAAAAAAAGGCAAATTATTCATGTAATGGGGAAAGGATTATTACAAAATAAAAATCAAGGATCCGTGCGTGAACGGCTTTGTTTAGCATAGGATATATATATATTTAGTTTTACATATCGCCAAGTCAGAAAGCCGTGACACGACGACCTTTTTAAAAGTTAATCACGACCCAGACATGTACGCAGACTATCGCAGGTGTCGCTTTGCGCATAGCTGTGCAACACCGAACTGACATACGGATTTATCATGGGTACAAAAAGTTGGCAGCGAGCTCAACAAAGATATAAACTTGAATTTAAAAACGCAAACGTGAGCGCGGGAGAAAAAAAATCCTCTTTGCACATGCATGCACTATCATGAGAGTGTGCATCTCAAGATATTTGAACATATGCAGATTTATAGCGCTATATTTTTTCTCCTTTCATTTCAAGTAGGTTTTGGGTAATAACATTACATAAAAATCTTTATGACTTCATGCTCAAATGTGAGACATTTGTACACGAGTAATTACTTTCTTTTGCGGAATGGGTGAATGTAATTAACATGAAAAGCCAGAGAAAAATTCGCGTTACATAACACATGCATGATACTGTAGTCCATCTCCTTACACTGTCGTTATAGAAAAACTTGTAAATGCGTCTTTTTTGGACCACTCCACATCCCTCGACAAGAAAGTGTCATTGCATGAAATCAATTATAGCGGCATAATTTTCCACTGACTGCAAGAAGCCTTCGCTTGTCTTTTGTTTCACAGTCCAACTCAAGATGTTTTCCCAGCATCTCTTTGTTCCTACATTGGGTTATATGATATTCACACTTTTTCAAATGTGTTTACGAGCTTTATTACGGAGTTCTTTGCAGTCGAACCCTCCTTTGAGGCTGATGCAGAAAAGGGGAAATAGATTCGATGTTTGTAATTGATTGCGTTACAGAAGTAATAGCTGATGTGTTTTTACCGATGAGTTCATGTTGTACCTATAGATATATAAACACGTGTGTTTAAAGTACAAGTAAAGTTACTGTAAAGTCGTTCATCACTGTTATGTAATGAATAAACTGACAGATTCAATAGACATGCCTTTCACCTATCTCCTCTATTGTTTTGTTTTTGTGAGCCTTTTTATGCATTAATGAGAATGACTTTTAATGACCAGTTAACGTACAAATCAGTAGCTTTGTCCCAAAGCCAAAGTGAAAATTATACTTTCATGAATAATTTGGAGAATTTCCTTGTACATGTCCTGTCTGCATGTCGTTATGTGGTTAAGGAAGAGCGTTTTGTGGTTTTTTTCAAATCAATCTGAACAAAACAGAGGGGATGTGGATATCACAAAGCCTGTCTAATGAACTGGTCCTCGACATGCTGAATCAATCCATTAGTTTTAGGTGCATTCATATATAGTTTTTTTTCACACTACCTATCAAATAAACTGAAAAGAGTTAACTGAATTTCTAGTCTTAGTTTTTCTCTCATTTACATTTTTACAGCAGTTCAAAGAGGGAGAGTTCCACCAACACAGCATCCCTTCCCCGGACAAGTCACTTGGGCAAATGGTGACCCCTTAAATGGACACACATATCTTTCCAGTTTCATTTCCATGTTACTAAGAGCCGAACCATATCCAACATCACGTTATGGACAGTGTATGCAACCTAATAACATTATGGGCATCGAAAATATATGTGAACTAGCCGCAAGATTGTTGTTTAGTGCTGTAGAATGGGCAAGAAATATTCCCTTTTTCCCGGAATTGCAAATCACAGACCAAGTTGCTTTGCTTCGACTGAGTTGGAGCGAGCTATTTGTGTTGAATGCAGCCCAGTGCTCTATGCCGCTTCATGTGGCCCCCCTTCTAGCAGCGGCTGGTCTCCATGCTAGCCCTATGGCCGCTGACCGTGTTGTAGCTTTCATGGACCACATTCGGATATTCCAGGAACAAGTGGAGAAACTAAAGACTCTCCATGTGGATTCCGCTGAATATAGCTGTCTTAAAGCCATTGTTTTATTTAGTTCAGGTTTGTTCTTTACTCATTTTATTTTCATTTTTATGCAAGTTCCACCCTTTTCATTTATTTATCCGGTTTAGTTATGATCATGTTAACAGACAGTTAAAAAATCAAATGAGATAATAAGCAAAAAATACCCAAGGTGTAAATTGTAATAAACAATATAGTGTTATATCATCCAACCTCCTGTGCAATGAAAACTGAAGTTTTAATTCCGTGTTTCATACAGGCTGTGCAAATAGTCAGTTTTATATTGATCAGAAAAGGTTTTATCCGTAATGAATTATGTTTAAATAAATATACACAGAAGCTCTCCTAACTCCCACAGGGTTTGAACCCTGTAAATTGATTTCATATTGAAAATATTGCATAATTCTGTTATTATTTACTTTTAACCTCTCTATTGAACATAATATCGTGCAGATCTTTCATAAAATAGAAAAAGCCAAGTTCGCAAAATTGTATTGATTTCAGAGATAAAAAAAATCTTTCAAATAAATTAAAGTTGTTACAGAGAGTAGAATATTATATTTGATTTTACAGATAGAAAACCTGAACCAGTTCCGTCCCAAAGACCCGCTGTCAACGGATACAGTAAGTATCTCCCTTTACACATGGTCTCGTCCAACTCTCGTTCATATTCCGCGTAAATGGGACACCTCATTTGATGGAGTTATTAGATCAGTATATTACACTTTAGGTTTTCCAAAAATTCTAATAAAATAGAATTTTAAAAAGGCGTAGAGTAATGAAATTGTACCAAGGAAAGATATTTTTTATCATCAAACCATGCATATCGACTATTTCAAAAATGCATCTTGCATCACAAGAATTAAAATATCTATCAAATTATCAAGCTTCTGTGATTTGATCCGTTCTGCCCTTAACATATGAGATTTCCTTAGATTAGTAGAAAAAGCAACTCTGTGATGGGATTATTATTATTGGGAAAGAAAGTCAGGAAAAATTTTGGGTTTTGTGACGGAACTGGGGTAGCCAATCTTATGTCCAGACTCTGTTCTTACATGAACTTTTTTGGTTTCCTTTTTTTTTCAGTAAATAAGGTAAAATTTAATGGTCAATTCATGTAAAACTGAATGATTCAATAACCGCCAGAAGTATATTTGCAATAGAAAGATAGATAAATTCCTTTAAAAAATTTAAATATTATTCCTGAAACCTCGAAAAAATTTATCACTTTCAAGAGCCTTTTTTGTCTATTTCTTCTTTAATAATTAAAAAAAAGAGCTTTGGACAATTTTTTTTGGTGCTAAATTTTGGCTACATAAAACGCATCGAACATTCACCTCTTGAATGACCAAGAACAGAAAAAAATGCATACAAAACAATCAATCAAGTCGTTGATGCTTGCAATGTAAAGAAAAAGATTGTCAGATTTGAGGACGTGTCTTTGATCCTTGGTACACTGTCAATGTAGCATTCATACCGGGAGTTCACCGTGACCTAGGACAAATATTATGGCGACATATTTTAAAACTAATAATAACCACGGTATAATACATGCAATTACAAAAGGTGAGATTCTTAATAAATAATTTTCATATAAAAGAAATATTTGAAAGCAACACACAAAAAAGGGAAATTAACCTGTTACGTATATATAGATAAAGATAGGGTAAATTATTTCTGAGAAGACATACAAATTATATAAAATGCAAGCAAGCAGAATAGCTTTGATATTTATAAAGAAAAAAATTATTTACCATAGAACGGGACATTTTCATGAATCGTTTACATTCAAAATATATAACATAGATATACAACACCGCACAAAAAATCTAAGAAGTGATGAAAAGTGATGCCAGACGGCTAGGAAATATTAATTTATCTCGGACGGATTTATAAACAAGTGCCACAGACAGGCCAGGGGTCACCAGTGTGACGATACACCAGTGATACTATATTTAATAAACAAATACGTGTACATTTTTTTCTTTGTATGTTTTGTTGAAATCTGACTTACAACATTTTCTCTATTTAAAATAATTTTATTGATTTTTTCGATGAAAAACCAAAGAGTAGTCAGTTAAATATAATAACTATTAAACACAATACAAATTAGTATCAATTCTATGTTTTCCCCTTTTCAGTAGTTGTTTTTAAATTGAAGATCTGTTACAATGAACATTGTCCACAAATGTAGTCTCAAATTTATTCTTTTTTTATTCACTAATACACCAGTGTAAGTGTAGGGGTAAATTTTATTATTTGAATTGTTGACATTCAAAGATTATCATAGAGAAAGAACCCAGCATTTCAGCATGAAATACTCTTTGGTAATGACCTAAACAATTCTTTCGAACATCAACTCACATATTCATGAGTTGTTCCATGTCTTCTCAATTTATTTCATTTGCAAAAATTTCCCACGATATCTCTAGCTTATCGAGTGCATTTCTTGTCGACTTGACCGTCAATGGTCAATTGCTTTTATCGCTCCTCTTTATTTTTACAAATGGTTAGAGTGATGAACACAATACTATACTGGGTAGGCAGCGGTCGGGGAAATGGCGTGCCTTTTATTTTTCGTTGATATTTTTATTTGACACGGGTGATGCATTGCTCATCCCGAAAGTGCATAGCAATTTTTGACCTAATAATGATAAGAGATATGAATTTTTTTAATGGTTGAATACAATGAGAAAAAATGCAGCTGAATAAGTATTTTGAAAGCAATTATTTCCGAAACTATTTCTCGATTTCCTTTAGCAATTTTAGGGGTTTTGTGTGAAATGTCATAAAGGTTACATATATAAATGACAAACAATAAAAGATTAATTAACACTTGTCATGAATTTGATTAAGTAGGAAAAATAAAGTCGCATTTAACCTCGATTCAACCTTGCATGGAAAAGCCCAATATATCACGTCCTCAGCCGGGGAGGTTTTTTGTGTTTATTATAAATATCTACACGAATATTGTTGGCAAAATGCGAGAGACACAAGGATATTCAGCGAAAATTCAAACTTCATAAAAGTAAACACATATGATGAGAAAAAGTAACACCCTCCTGACATTTTACATTGGAGGGATTTAAGAGAGATTAGGGTTTCCTTTCACCACAGGATTTTGCATCAGAATGGTAAAAAAACACCCGAGTGCGTTTATAATTGTCACCCTAAATGTCTTGGGAAAAAAGAAAACCCATTGGAATTCTTTACGATTTGTTTTTAACCTTTGGTGTAGTTCGAATACAAGGTGAAGTACGAGTAGCTTTACTCTCTTATGTAAGGTTTTGTCGACTTAAATGACTCTATTAGCAATCTCTGTGACGAGAAAAAATGACCCCCAAAGTATGAAGTCCCAGATATGCTATCTGTGTAAACCTAGCAATGTTTAAAGATTGTCGTCTAATTCAAGATCTGTTATGACGATGAAAAGATTTCCGAGTATGCCTCAACCTTTTCAGCCCTCGAGTGCGCCCTTTTTTCTCTCTTATTCTCTGTCTCTCTCTTTCATTGCACACTGCAAGAGTGTGAAACACTGCATATGATTCTAAACCTGCTGAATAAAAAAACATGTTGCCTCTAGCTATAAATAATTTGGCAATGCTCCAAAACCCTAGTTTTGTTCAAAGATTACGTGAAGCAATATTATATCACTCTGGTGCAACAACAGGCCATTCCAAATATATGTTCGGTTATCCGAAATGAATCTGTTAGCTAAATCAGAAATTAGGCCTTAAACAGGTATTGTTGAGATCAAGCGATTTGTTAAACCACAGTTTTTAAACGAGCATAAAAATTGAAAATATATTTAGGGAGAAATATTTGTGATGTAAATTTAGATCTAATAAATATAACCTGGTTGACAAAAGATGAAAATACAGTATTTTCCCCCTCCCCTCTCAGATAACACCTTGACTTTTCAGCTAGATAGCCTAGGGAGATTTTTCTCTCGTTTTCTAAATCATGAGGTTACATGCACGATGGTGATAGGAGATAGCAGTGGCCCGAGGCGTTACAAAGTGCAACCTATCTTGTCAACCAATAAACTTGAAATTGCTTTTAAAATTCTGACACATAATGTCTAATTAATTATTATAATTTCAATACTAAAATTCGTTTAGTATTTTTAATTAGTTGTATAAAATAAAAAACAAATCAACTTTACAGCAATTGAGCCAGATGCCGCATTTTTATTGTTGTAAATAAGACAAATAAAATAATCTGGTATTCTTTGGTGTTTTCTAGACCTTGGGGAAAATTAGCGACTGTACGAGTTATGAATAAATTAAGGCATGGAATTACAATGAAGCATCTGTCCTCTTTCATAGTGGATGACCCAATACTCCTCGCAATTATTAGAGGCATTTTTTCTTCTGATAAAACATACCATGAGAATTCTTTGTTTAAATTTTTGAAAACCAACGAAGGTTTCTCTCGTAATGTTATCAATTAAAAAAGAAACGGAGCATTTTTTTAATTCATGGATGAAGTTGAAGAAAAGAGTAGAATAATGTGCACTTTTTTGTTAATTGATCGACTCTTAAAATTATAAAATATATTTCTAAACTTTCATGCAAAGTACAGTTATTTTATGGGCGTAGAAAGAGATGAAATTAAACCTTGCTGATAAGATTATAGAGGAGGCAAAGCGGAATCAGAAAATGTAATATATTTCAGCATTTCAAAAAATAGGTTATAGCATTTACATTTAAAGCTGCTGACATATAAATTGAAAGCGGCAAAATTACAGCGGATAATGTGCATATGACAAAATGGTGCTATTAATTTGTGTTTTGGTCACAATGTGAGCCCTGTGTTCTATTGCATAAGGTTTTTTGTCCATAGTCGGTACAAATCTCGACAATTTGTTGTAATTGCAGTACATTAGATGCAGCATTGAATCGGATAATCATCCGCGTTATTAGGACTTTACAGAGCGATGTATTATGCCCCGCCTCCTGCAAATTAACCAGTCTCGATCACAGACCTATTGATCGGACTCACCTTCTTGACAAATAACTAACATGTTAAAATACCTGAATGAATTATTATTTATATTATCCGGTAAAGTGATGATCATTTTTCCGTTATGGGACTCTGAATGCTAGCTAGGCTTGAAAAGCGCTATTGATCCTCCTATACCGGCGCTATAAAGGAGAAACAGAACTGACATTTAAGGGAAATAGACTAGCATGCAAATTTTACAGACATAAAAAGAAGGAAGCAAATTTACAAAATGCTTCTCGCCTCTTTTTCTCGGTTTTCTTGATATGTTGAATCGTGTTTTATGATCAAATCAGCCAAGTTGTAATGATATCTTTGTCTTAAATAAATTCTATTTTATGAAGTTAATATAAGGATAAATTATGGATATTTATAATTGCCTGCATAGTTTCTCTCGCTAGAATAAGCCTAAAAAGAGTTCATTTACATTTTCCAAAATGTATCAACATAAAAAAGGTTTGACATCTATTCATTTTTATTGCCTTAAAAAAGAAAAGGTTATAGAGAACTTTAGACATTTAACAGAACAGGTTGGATAGTCTACCAATTTTTAAGAATCTTTTCCTAGAAAAAGAAAAAGGTCAGATGCAAGTTTGCAAGGGTTTATTTGAACAAAGCGTCAGTCACAGATCAAAATTGCCTTTGTACCGGAAAAAGATGCATGCTCATTAGTATTTATATTATGCAGGAAAGGTTACAGGATGATAAAAAGTAAAACGACCTGCAGTATGCTGCGCAGGGCCAGGCAAATTTCACTATTAACATTTCTCCTTTGCTTATTATGTAACGACCAATTTAATGCAAACATTTTATCAGGGCGCGCTATGGTTAATGGTAGCCGAATAAATGGCGATAAATTTAAAAGATAAGTTAACCTTCAAAAATCCACCGATAAATATGTCTGCCTATACACAGCTGCTTATTCTAGAAGACAGAAATAATTTTCTCACCCGGAATCGAGAGATTGCGTTTTATCGTGTGCATGTCGGTTCACTCTTTTATGTTTTCGAGATACATGTAGATAACAGCAGGAAGCGCAACACGTAAACTTTTTGAAGACGAAATGTTCAACATATTGCATAAAATGCAAGCAAATTTTTCGGTATATAAATACTAGCATCAAACTGACAGTTTTAAATTTACCACTTCTTAAAGAATTTTCCTTCGTGAAAATTCGTTTTTTCATATCTCCCAAGTCATCACGAAAAGTAGTGTCTTTAGTATCACCATCACGAATAAAAATTAATTAAACGCAACAATATTCATGATAATTAAAGTCGACCAAAATATTACCTGTGTCATACCACATTCCTTTTAAAATGAATCAAGAATTTTATCAAGATACAAATATACAAACTCCTGAAATATTTCTCAGAAAAAGCAATTTATATAATTATAATATCCCACATAACTACTAAAATGCTTCAAGACGAAGATACAAAACTTCAGAATCGAATTATTACTAACAATTAAGATAAAATAATTCATTTTCTCTGGTTAATTTCCACAAAGCACTGAAAAAGATAATATTAATTTTTTTGTTTGTAGTATTATTTCATAAATTGATAATTTGGAGTACAATAAAGCGACTCAACGGGCGCAATTAACAGAACGTTAATTAATCTTACAATCAGTTGATAAGTTAATTTGAATACTCTTTAGTGTAAAATGTGTGCAGGTTCACGAAGTAGATAAGGAAATTATTCATTTTTTGTTCAATCAAGCTCATAATTTTGAAAAGTGCCTTTTTTCCATATCCAAGTTTACAGTTATAGAGCAAAAGTCGCCGTTATTTCTATTTCTACATCAAAATCGAAATGATCAAGACTTAGAATATTTAGGTAAAAAGATTGGATTGTGATTTAGAATTTAAGATAAAATAAAAACGATTTACATGTGTGCATGTCTCTATCCATGAAAAAGTATTGAGAAATTTTTAGACATCGAATTGAAATTTATGTCAAGAAAGTAATAAATATGCAATTAAGGACAAACAGTGAACCTTTTTTATGTTTGTTATTAAAGGCACTTAATCGATAGCTATGTTGTTTTAAAAAATACTTATAAATGAAATGTAAATGATGACATCTATTGATTTTTTTTCTTATTTTTTTTTAAAACATCGTCAACTGTGCAGTATAATATTACCATCTTTGGTATCTTTTTATTTCTATCAAATGATGCACAATATGCTGTTTTTTTTTCCAGATGCTTGTGGGCTTTCGGACGCTACTCACATAGAAAACATACAGGAGAAATCTCAGTGCGCCCTGGAGGAGTACGTCAGAAGCCAATATCCAAACCAACCCACACGATTCGGAAAACTCCTTCTAAGGCTTCCATCTCTACGAACGGTCAGTGCGCAAGTCATAGAACAATTGTTCTTCGTCCGGTTGGTTGGTAAAACCCCCATTGAGACACTGATTAGAGACATGCTATTGAGCGGAGGGTCGTTTAACTGGCCCTATATGTCCATACAATGACTATATGAATGATCGAAATATAGGGCACTGTTCACGTCTACTCACACCCAGTCTTTCCAAAATCTGAATCCCCTTTCCTATCTTTGTTTTTTTCAATGGTTTGTACAGGAAAAAAGTCATAATAGTTTTTAAAATATTGTTAAAAAGGGATATTTTATATATTTTTGTTAATGCTTGTGTATTTTCTGTTTTGGTAGTTGTTTAATAGTATTGAGAAATCATTTATTTCCCTCCTCTTCGCAAAAAAATCTTTTCGAATTCAAGCCTTTGTTTTTGTAAGACCGCAGTGCATTAGAGATTTTCATTTTATTATACTGCTACTCCCCCTCATATTTTTTTCTTATATTTCATTGACTTTAGAAACATGGGTTGTGCCCCCTTGCTTTCAGCTTTGATGTTATGAAATTTAGTCGAACTTGGAGCACAGGTTCTAAAATCTTTCCATGTGTCAAGGAGGCAGCTGATTTTTTGACCATTTAAAAAAAAGAGCTAACTAAATAGGGTTAGTTTTCACTGCTTCTCTGCTCTGATCTGTGAGGAACGAATCCTTAGCAGCATTCAAGCGTTAGAGAAGGGAACTAAGGGCAGAGAACCGGTGCTACAGTCTCACTATGCGTTTAATTTTCGCTCTTGAAAGTGAAATATAAAAGTATTCACCATACCATTCAGCCATGATGTAATCAAGGCTTGAATGAAAGATTGAAAATCTCCTCTACATTTTTTGTGTAAAGTAGAATTTTTTCTTGCCCCTGTAAAACGATCGTGCCATGTATAACCCCAATAGCTGAATGTACGAAGTAACATTCCAGACATAATCAAAATCATGTAAGTGGTGCGCATGATTATCAAGATTTATATATATATATATTTAGCAATACATTTTTGTACATGTATATTTTACTGTTGAAAACAACGGCATTTTTTTCGCTTTATATCCTTGAAATGTACATTGCATGCATTATAATCAAAATATGTTCCTGTAGTTAGCGAGGCGATCTTCGTTGCATGGAATTAAAACAATATTACTCATGTAATAATCCCCTTTGTTTCATTCAGTCAGCCATTGTTTTTCTTTGTTTAATTGACAGTGTAGTCAAGAAAGATGGTCTGGTGACTTGAATGAAAAGCCCATTTTAAATGCAATTCATTTTTTTTTCACTCATTTGGTTATAAACCGTTTTTTCATTTGTTCATTTAAGCCCGATTTTATACCCAGCTAAATTTTATGTCATATAACATTCCATCAAATATATAGATAGATTTTTGTCCTAACTACAAAAAAAATTCCAAACTCAACAATTTGGCTGTTTCTTTATAGAGCTAGTATTAGATAGTAAACTTTTTTATTTAGAACTCTTTTTCAAGTTTAATTACGTTTCAGGTTTTCACACTTATTTAAATATTTCAAAAAACAACACATTTATATAATCTATAGCATTTTATACGCATCTCTCTCGCTTCTCATTTTTTTGCCTGTAAATATTATTAATAATCATCCGAGTTGTAATCCTTATTATTATTTTGAAGAGGCTATGTCATTATATGTATCAGAGGCCAAAGAAATTAACACACCATACACAGTGTATAAAGCAATCGGTTAGTATTAAACATTTGTTTTGTTTTGTTTTAATTTGATACTTTGTTTGTTTATGTATTTCAATTGAAAATTGAATATTGATAAAACTTGTCTTGATGATTTTTTTCTCATCAGCGAAACATCCTTAATTCCTCTATATACAAGTGGTATAAAACATCCTCTATAAACAAGTAGCTTGGGGCAGCAGAGGAATTTTAGGACGTATTTTCATGCACATCAAATATTAAAATATTTCACATTTTTAGGTTGAAGTTTAAGATCAGCACTTTTTTGTGCGTGTTTGTTTTTTCTAGTCTTTTTTCATAAAACAAAATAAATTGCTTCCCATGTTAGAATTTTAAAGAAATCAGAACTGAGCCATTGTAATCCGAGGATAGTTTTATCATTTTATTATTTTGCTTCATATGAATGTACCTTTTACCAGATAATCTAAACATTGATTTTTATTTTCAAAATGCCAAAGGAAAGCTTCCGCCATAATATTTTGTTGCTTTAGTATGAGAGTTGTTAATGATTAAGTGTTTTGTTTAATTATTATTATTATATATAACCAACAAAATCTATCACAAATATATTATATTGAGTTGTGAGAGAATTCTGAGATGTACACTCATCCTTTAAACGAGCTGTTAATTATTTTTTTTTAGAATTGTTGACAGAGTATTTGTTCAAGGAAAAAACTCTTACTTTGGTCGGACGCTAGTAATAACCAAGAACTTAAGTCTGGTCTGAGACTCTAAGTATCCGACTTAATGTCGCACGGCCTGGCCATAGCAAGAGTTTCATTATGTGTGTTCTTATTCCATCGTATGACTATGCCCGTACTATTCTGTGTTGTGCTAAAAGGTGTCCAAGACACTAAATTCTGTCCATGGCTTATGAAATATTAAAGTGTTGTAAAACGACAGAATGCATCTTCCTTTTTTTTTGTTGATCTTGATTGCATCGAGTCTGATATATAAATACATTTTCTAGAAATTAATGGGTCGTTAATGAATTAAAATATAAAAGCTTTACTGCTGTAAAAATAAGCAGATAGCCTTATACTGGGCCTTCGAATGACCTACTATTAGAATATAATGACTTACACAAGTTGTCGATTTTTAAACTGGGAAAAAAAGATTCAATTACGAAGGATAGGCAAGTATTATTTATGCTGATTTTATACCTGTTAGAACCATATTTTAATGACGAGCTGTATTATAATTTAGGAGATTTAGGTATTTATTTAAATGTTAACCGTACTTTTTTTTAGATAACAATTTTTCGGAAATAGAAGTGACCTTTGAAGTAATTATATGTAGTAGATATGTTTTTGAAATTACACCTGTCTCTAAATATTTCTACAAATGATTTACATTCCTTTCCATACAGTATATAATTCCTTGAAATCGTGAGAAAGGTTAAAGTTTTAATGACTGCAGAAAACATTATATTTTGATTAATTTTTTTTTTCAAATTTCGCTTTAACCAGCAATCCATCCCCTCAAAAAACACATCATGGGAAAAAATTTCATTTAGAAGTGTAAAAAAAATGACCGCGAAAGGGAATTCAAGTTATCGAATAAACCATAACTCGTCTTTGGAGTAAAACATTCAAACTTAAAACCCACTCAAATTATCCAAGGTTGTCAATGTATTGCGCCCTTTGTATGATAAAGTGAAGCGAGCACTATCTGCCAAAAAAGATAAAAATAAGCAAAACACCATCAACTAGGTCATTTAAGGTGGTTTCTCAAAAAGTAAGGTAAACATTTATTTCTAAAACTATTTAATTTCTTTGATTTTTTAAGTGTTAATGTTATGTTCCTTACATCTCGCACTTAGAACATTTTTAACACATATATATCAGTATACTAGTAGATTATAAATGTATATAATTTTGCTTCTACACATGAAGCATCTACTGTACCGTTGTATCGAATGTTGTAATGCCTTTCCCCCTTCAAATCATTGAACGTGAACAGACTTAAATTCTTGTTTGAATTTAAAAGTCAAACTCTTTCCGATGATTGCGGTTTTCTTAGAAAGGTCTCTTGTCATGTAAATTATTTGCAAGTTTAAAATGCGAATTTAATTAGATATAGACTTTTTAAAGAGATCTCTTTCACTATAACGTAAAAAAGAACAGCGACTTATTGGTTATAAATATAACTAGGGGTGTGCAATATTACCGGTATATCGGTATATTGCGGTATTATCCACCACGATAATATATCGCGATATGAAAATCAGATACCGGTATTTCACGATATTTATAAAAATATATAAAAACCTCCTTTATTGTAGAAACTGTTAAAATAAAACTGGAAACTTCTAAGTCTTTTTCTTTCTCGTTGAAAGAATTCTTCGTCAGTTTCGTTCGGGAGAGAGAAAGAGAGAGGAGAGAGAGGGGGGTGGAAGCTTTTAATTCGCTGTTGCAGTTTTGAATATCTTACTTTGAAATAAAATTACCAATTAATAAGACTTTAAAATAAAATTTATAAGAAAGGAAATATATAAAACATTTTTACAGGGTGTATACCATATGCATTGCGGTTCTCAAAATCTCACATTGAATCTACACGATCGACATCGCGGTGAAATGTCAAGTTCAATATACATGTATGATGTACATATTACAAGTAAATGGTCATCCATGTTTTCACTTGTAGCAGTGTTGTTTTAATTATTTTTTAATAACTTTCATGCCATTTTAAACACCTTATGCTATAGCAGGAGCATGTATATACTAAAACAGGCCATTTCCTGATTGTACTCTTGATGTGAAATTAGGTCGGGTTAGACTAATTTACCAAAACGCACGAAAACAGGTCACAATTTCTTTCTGGTTTTTTAAATTTTATTTTGTAACCACAATAAAATTATTTTCATATAGGCCTAAATGTATATTGTTTTAATCTTTAATAACATTTTATGCTCTTTAAAAAAAAAACTATAATCTGTAAAAAATTTTATTTCAAAAGAGAGATTTTACCATTTGGTGTGCAATCAATGTCTTATCCCTCCTCCCCCTTTTAAACTTAAAGATAAATTCAAATAGTCTTTTGGCATTTCAAACATTCTACTCAAATTTATTAATATAATTAATCTACAATATATTGCAATATATTGCAATATTCAAAGTAAAATATTGCAATATATCGCAATATGGATTTCCTTCGCAATACCCAACTCTAAATATAACCTGTCTGGGTATTTGTCCACCATATTTAACGTGTTTAAAAAAGAACTATGTAATGTACGCATATATGTATTTATGAACCAAAGTTAATAACAAGACATATAAAACCAGACGTCGTCACACTTTTGTTTTGTCCCTAATTATGCATTTTCTCATTATGGAATGTAAACAAGGATTAAATAATGTACTATTGACATGATATTTAAACGTTTAACGTACAAAGTTTATATAAAATCAAATAACTATTTGAAGATATATGTACATGTAAAGACTGTATATTTAATGATAAAATGCGATTTTTTTCACCGCCAAAATTATTTATTATTCTACATTTATGCTTGAATCTTCTAATTAGATAAATCATAGTTGACTTAAAATATATAAAAAGACAGGATGTATTAATACCTTTAGATGTTCATTATCTACGATGTTATTTGGATGATTTCATTTATTTATTGCTCAGTGGCGAAAAGAATTTTACTTAGACCTTAAACTAAAAAATAAATGGCATAAACTAACATGTATATACATTTCAACTAACGAAAACCTTAACCTATACATATTTTGAACAATCGCTATAAATTACATCCGCGAAATACAGCATAAAAAGTTATTAAAATTTTTTATCCTGCAATGTAGACATCTCCGTGTGTGTTTAGGTAGGGGAAAGGGATTGAATCAATCTTTTTTTATGAAAATGGACTACTCACAAACTTAATACATGTGTAAGTACTTTGTAAGTATAAAATAAGAGGGCATGTTTTACTTACAATTTATTTATACCTTAAGCTTCCATCAACGAAAGATAAATGACAAGATAAATGACAAATCATTCATAACTATTTAGCCTACTGTCTGCTACAAAAATTCATATTTTTTTCAATTTAAATTTGTTTTTAAAAAAAAAACATTTAAAAAAATTGCAGCAAGAAGTATTGAATACTTGATTTTTAAACATGTTTTTTAACATTTATATTCAAAAACATTTCTGAATCTTTTTAACTAAATTAAGTATAGGTGTACAAAATATGTCAAAGTATCTCTGACTTTGTTGTCCGAATGCCTTTATAAAGACAATAATTTCAGTTCTAGACAATCGTCACAAAGTGATATTGATTGTGCAAGCTATCCCGTAAATGTGAGGCATTTTTCGTTGAAATTATGTCACTTTTGTAATTGCAGTCTTTCTTTGCTCCATTTTATTGTCATTTGCGCTGTTTCCTAGCCATCTAGTATAGAAGATACCTTATGTTCGCTGATTAAGGTAATAAAGTTCAACCCACGAGCTCCTAAGTCTTCCGGCACCTTATTAACTTTTTTCCCTTTTTACGGCGGAAAAATATAATACAACATGCAGTTTGAACGGTGCTCCTATCTCAGTTTAAGATCTTATTAATCTATGGTGAAAATCTAACAATTAAAATTAGATGTGTCGATGCAAAGGAAAACTAGGGCGCTATTTGGAGACAAAAAAGGCCCTAAAATGGAAACATCTCAATTAGTCCTGAATGGAGTGACAACCAGCACTTCAACAGACAGAAGTGACGAACATCATCCAACAGCCATTGTGGTAAAATATCGGAAAACCACAAAAACCAACCCGCCATTTATGTAGATTAGGTTATTGTGTGTACTAGTTATAAGATTAACTTTCAACGAGAAGCTGGGGAGGATATTGATTTTTATTATCATTGCGTAAATTATCAGCGGTTTTTTTCTTTTCATTTTTTCAAAAATACTGGTGATATTAGATGGGATTTTTCCTACTAAATTGGATACCTATAATAACTTTTTGTATGTAGGAATAAAGTTTTGGGTCATATCTTATGATTTTCTGGTAGCAGTTATGTTGCAACTATAGGAAAAAGTATTTATCACTTTTACTTGTAAAAAAAAATGTCAAACATACAAAGTGATTTTTCCCCAGTCAGCAAACATATGCTCATTAAAAAATATGTTTAAGCTTACTATTATACGTAATTTTACGTGTGTATAGTAAATTGTTTCCAATTTACGGAATTTGCGAAGTGTCACTATTTACAATAAGAATTAGCCAACCAAATGACCAAATCTATTTAACCCCATAACGTACTTCAAAAAGGGGCGAGAATAAACTATTATTTATTTAATACCACATCACGAATTCTGTTAATCATTAATACATTAATGTCTGTGTCCTGATTTCTAAATTGAGTTTTAAATGGAGACATCCTCTCTATGCCTTATTGCTAATGATAAATAAATGTATATCTACTGTAAAATAAGAGCCAGTTTCCGTCTTCATTAAGAACTGATCATTAATTAGTTGAAAAGTTCGAATTTTTTACACCCTTTCTTTTTATTTCTTCAAGCTATGTTATGCATAAGAAATGTAAATATTTTTAATTTAAACGCAGTTCAGAAATAAATCATTTTTGGATTTTGAATTCTAGACGGCATAAGATACGTGTATATCTTTACATGGTCAATTAAAATAACTTTTCATTGTTTTAAACAATAAAATATTTCAATTAATTTAGTTGTAATTAAAGAAGAATTTGTTTACCTTTTTAACGATTCTTACAGTACGGTTTTCATTTCAGAAATATTTTTCTTAAAAAATGTTTTGTGGCGGGTAACGGCAGGATGAAGGGGTTGTAGGTAAAACCTAAATGAATTGTGCTGACAAGCAACAAGCAGTGAATACAATCCTCTTTATTCACATTTCATTGACATATTTAGCGATATGTATCTGGCATGCTCTTCTTACAAGTCTAAACAAGAAACAATTGTTCTTTTATCATTTTTGTCTGGTCTGCATATGAGATGATACGGGTATTTTCTTTCACTTTTACGGAGCAAATTTCAGCATCTCCTATTATCGGTGCAGGAACATGATGGTACAAACCTCTCATGTCGTCTGCTGCATGTTTTGACCCAGTTTAGAAAGAAAGGCTGAAAAAAAAAAACATGAGAAAAAAATGCATTTTTATGAGAAAGGATTTCATATAATGTTTTTATCCACAAACAATGAGATCAAGTTCCTAACGAGGGACATCTGTTAAATTTAAGATCTCGCGTTATCTTGTTGCGAGACGTGATTTATCTGCTTCTATCTCCACTTTAAAGCATTGTACATGGAATGAGCAATTTATAAAATATCTGGCGGCCGGCAGGGATCACGGATGAGAGAAGGGGCATACGTTTATGGCATCACGCATATCTGATGTAACCCGCGTTAATTTCTATTTCATCAGTTCCAAGGTCTAAATGTACAGATATGTAATTCAAAAGAAATACTAGATAGAAAAAGTTCACTTGTGAATATATTATACATGTTCACAAAGTGTAATTTACAATGTAATAAAAGCCCACCGATAATGTTATTTTCAACCATTTGTATCGACTTTATTTAGATAACGTACATATGTGTTCTGTCTTTAAAAAAAACATTTAAGAGGGCTTGAAAATCTTTTATGAAAAAAGAAATAATTTCAAAATAATAATTTACGAATCAGTTATGTTTTCTTAAAAATTTTGAAAATAGCCGAAAATTGAAGACACGTAGAATTATACAATCCGTATTTTATCCTGATGGAGGAATGCTACTTCTTAGAAAACAATTTATGTCCTAAATAACTCACAAAAATTTGTAAAATTGCTTAATTGCATTTCAGTTTTAAGTTATCTTTCAACCAGGAATGTATTGCTTGATCCCATAGTATTTCCTCAAGATGACATGACAACGATAGTCTTTGAAAAATACAATTATCTTCGAAGAAGCACTAATTAACACGATTAAAAGCACTTTCTGACAGAAGAAATCCAAAATCACTGCTATAAAGAATAAAACATGCAGATTACTTTACAGTATTTAAGCTCCAAGTCCATTGGAACAATGCAAATCGAGGTCAGAGAAAACATGAACCTCTAGAACATCAGAGGTGGGTTCAGGTGACCGGAGGAGTAAGCATCCCCTGCCGACCGGCCACGGGTGCCTGTTATCGAGCAAACGAATAAATCCATAGACAAGGCAGTGTGTAAATAATGATCTTACGAGTGGTATGAAAAAAGTCAGTCAGCATTCGGTTTAATGATATATTGCTGACAAGGTCATTGTATCGACCATAGAACTTTTAAAGGAGACTGTTGACATCCTTGATTCATCAAGTTGTTTGTCAATAGCTTTCCTCCCTTTAGTAATTTTTTGACATTGTACGTAGAGCAATGCTCCTGAGTATCGAATCAACTGTCTTGGATACGTGAACCCTATGTAGAAGATAAGGATATATTGCTATATGTAAATAAATTAAAAACGCTGATGGTCGCTGTTAGAATAGGTAATCAAATTAGCTGTCGGACAAAAGTAACCAAAAGTTACCAAAATCGAATATTTTCCATGGAGGAGCCCGCCATTTTACTCATCCCGAATCTACAAATGATTTGGAGACAGTTTATGAGGGCTAACAATACTCGAGGACAAAGTTTCGAGGTCTTATCTGGATGTATCTTAATGTCATATTATGTACAATTAACTTCATTTTAGATGTTTTGATATTCCTGATATTAGATTATGCAGACTGAGACAAAATGTAGTAAACATTTTATAATTTCATTTCATTAATTCTTAATTATCGAAACAAATAATGATTTATTTGAAATAGAACAAGGAAATAAACTCTCGATTTCCCGTATTAGTTCAGGTACATATCTGAAATTGTATCTAAAAAGTAAACACTTGTAAATATCTGTCCCCCTCTTCTGACTCCAAACAAGCTTACGTTAGTCAATGGTGCATTCTCTGGATTTTCCGTTCATTATTTTGTATCGGAAGGCTTTACCAGGCGGGTGTTTGGATCTATTTCTATATTTGATTTCCTACAGAGGCAACATTGTGAAAGAGTTCTCTTATCAAGGCAGACAGACCATATTACGACTTTAAAAAATCCAAGTATGCAAACTTTTCAAACTTATCTGCACAGTCAAACAAGTCTTGTGAATACCACTAGTCCTCAACCGAGGAATTTCGACAGGGAAATGATAGGGCATTCCGTATAGGATTGTCCAAGTTCGCGTCAACTTCCAAATTAGTCCTGTACAAAACATGCAACAAATGTTATAACGTTTCCTGACGGCATAACTACATTTTTCACCTTTTACATGCCAGGTATCTGATAAGCATGGTGTTTATCCTTTTCCTCCGTAAATATATGAATTTAAAACAAAGAAGCAATGTTAATGTCTGTATTACTGACATGGAGTCTATACATGCCATTGAAAGAAGAATCCATGCTCTATTCCACTTATAATATATCGAGAAAAAGTCCTTGTGTATATTTTTTTGTGTGTATTAAATTACAGAATTACACATTTAATAGGAATAAATTAGAAATTAAAATTTAATTGGAAATACCGGTAATAGAGAGATCTTTAATTTAGAGTAAATGTTCGAGTCAAATAAGTCTAAATATTTGTACATTTATAGCAATTAATTATAAATCAACTTCCTGTGCATTTATAAGTGAATGTATTAAATTTTCATTAACAGTAATGTGTTGCAATATAAGAACCGGGTAGACTCTGAATATAAACATGATAGAGAAAAGGTGACAAATGTCTGAAAAGAAAATCGTCCACTTCAATTCGTGGTTTATTTTATTACATAACTACATATAGATTTATTAAATAAATTAAATGTTTCCTGTTTGCTTTGAACAAGTCAAGAGACAGAATGTAAAAATATTTTAACATTTCAAAGGTCTTCTTCACAATTTAAGAACATTTTAGAAATAAAGAATCCACATCGATTCCAAACACCTATCTTTATATTTCATGTAATAACCAATTTGTTTACCAACCCACTACAGGCAACTTCGAAATTCCAGCTTTGGACGAGTTTCATTCATCATCTGATTATATCATACGTACCATGATTTAGTAATATACTGTTTTCTACAAGAACTTGTCTATTCTAGCATGGTGGATTGAATTGCTCTTTTCCAGGAATCGACATGGGGGCTTGTTGATCAAATACAGAGTTGATCTAAAGCCTACGGTGTCATATGGCGAGTAGAGGCTAATTTAGGGAAGTTGATACATAATTTAATATCTTTACATCCTATAGATTTTCTTACCTATACCTTATCTCATTTACATTAAGAAAACCGAATGTAACGCCATTTTAAACGAGCATAGCCGGAGAATTAAAAAGCTTATCTGGGGCAGATGTTACACAGCCTTAATTGATCTGCATTTGAAGTGTCGTTGACAGAAACTTCACTTCATTGCCCTTTCATAAAACTTTTTTCTTCTATAAAACACTGATTGTGTTCCGGAAAAACATAATACATGTGCATGATATTATTTATATTGCATGTCATTGGTGACAAACCCAATCGATTGACATTTATTCAATTGAGTTTAGAAGGTAAAAGAAACATTTTTAAATTTGACAGGAATGTAAAAGGTGACTGTATATCAAGTAAATCCCGTGAACAGTAATCAATGGTCAAGTAAATTATACCTATATAATATGTTCAAGGACTTCTTTCTCTCTGTTAAGGTTACTGTTAATTCTAATATTTCACAACATTAAAACTGACTTTCTTCTTGTGCTGTCAGGAAAATAGAATGGTGTTGTACAGTTGTACTTGTTAAGGAATATTTAAAAAATGATGGATACCACAAAATCATGTAATTGTTGAAACCACAGGTGATAGTCGAAGAAAACTTACCACAGTATCACTGTTCAGTTATGATGGTATTGTTATAGAATGCAAATAATTACAAGCAAATTCAAAGAATTGTGGTCCCCCACTTTCGGTGTCTTTGTTGGTGAGATGTTATTTTTTGACATATTGTGTCTAATATGAACATCCTATCATATGTCATTTCATAGAAATTATCATTGAAGTTGATTTTTTTGAAGGATGAAAACCCTTATCCTGACAGTTAAAAAGTTATGGCCAAAGTTAACGTTTTTTTAAAAGTAGGTCAACTCCAAGGTCAAGATCAAAGGGTCAAAGTTGTTGATGAAAGGTTTTCTCACAAGGATTACATATGTGAAGTATGAAAGCCCTAGCCCTTACCGTTCAAAAGTTGTGGTCAAGGTTAAAGTTTTTACATAAGTACATAAATCTTTAAGGTCAAGGTCAAAAGGTCAAAGTTGTTGATATCCAATCAAAGGACTTGCCACAAAGAATACATATGTGAAATATAAAAGTCCTAGTATCTACCATTCAAAAGTTTTGACCAAAGTTAAAGTTTTTTTAAAAGTAGTTAAAACTCCAAGGTCAAGGTCAAAGGGTAAAAGTTGTTGGTATCCAATGAAAGGTCTTCTCAAAAAGATTACATATGTGAAGTACGAAAGCCCTAGACCTCACCGTTCAAAAGTTATGGTCAAGGTTAAAGTTTTTTCATAAGTATGTAAATCTCCAAGGTCAAGGTCAAAAGGTCAAGGTTGTTGGTATCCAATGAAATGTCTTGCAACAAGGAATACATATGTGAAATATAAAAGTCCTAGTATCTACTATTTAAAAGTTGTGACCAAGGTTAAAGTTTTTAAAAAGTCGTTAAAACTCCAAGGTCAAAGGGTAAAAGTTCTTGGTATCCAATAAAAAGTCATCTCACAAGGATTACATATGTGAAGTACGAAAGCCTTAGTCCTCACCGTTCAAAACTTATGGTCAAGGTTAACGTTTTTTCATAAGTATGTAAATCTCCAAGGTCAAAAGGTCAAGGTTGTTGGTATCCAATGAAAGGTCTTGCCACAAACAATACATTTGTGAAATATGAAAGTCCTAGTACCTTCCATTCAAAAGTTATGGCCAAAGTAAAAGTTTGAAATTTCTGTGTAAAAGTGGGTCAAACTCCAAGGTCAAGGTCAAAGGGTCAAATTTGGTGGTACCCAAAGAAAAATCTTGTCACAAGGAATACACGTGTGAAATATGAAAGTCATAGCTCTTCTAAATCAAAAGTTATGGGCAAGGTTAAAGTTTTTGTGACGGACAGACTGACAGACTGACGGACAGACGGACAGACGAATGAGATTTAATGTCCCCTCGCTTTCGCGAAAGCGGGGGACAAAAATACTGACTTCTATGAAAAGATTAACAAACAACGTCATGTAGGACAGTGGAGTGCGATACAGCATCAGGATTATTGTATAATCCATACTGTCAGTCAAACAGCATGTTTCACCCCATTTCAAGAAACGGTGGCACAAACTGCCTTATCTGCAATTCAAATATCGATGTAATTATTCACTTAATATTTTTTTTTTACCGGAAATATCTTAATTTTCAGCACCGGAAATGGTTGCATTGCGGCTTGCAGGTCTAGTCCTCAATGAATGCGGAAGAGGTATTTAAGATAACCTTGTGGCCCGTATCAGGACAATTAGTTTAGAGTATTCAGAAGTGACGAGGGGCCGCTTACGGAGAACAACACAAGTGCCTCGAACATAAGTACGTGCTTTTGCTGAAGGGGATAGAAAAAGATGACTGAAAATTATGTCAACAGCTTTTGTGATGATTCAAAGAAACTTGTCATGAGAGATGCTTTTATAGTATTCATCTCATTATACTTAAATACACTCTTGAATCTACCAAGAGCACCATTTACATGTATGTACAAAAACTTTTGTTTCATGTAAATGATAACGCTGTACAAAAAAGTCTATCTAATACTTGTATTTAATCTGCACAAAGATGATGCAATTTTACAGATGAATCTAGAAAACTGTTTGGTTCTTAATGTAAGGAAAGGACAGACCAATATTTAGTTTTTCTCTACATTTTTACCACCGCAGGATTGATGTAAAGCTTCCCTGAACAAAAAGATGCCATATCTAAAAAGACACGGCACTTAAGATACATTAAATTTACTAACTTCAATTAATTTCTAGCAATCACAAGAAGGTGACATCTTCAATTAAATTTGAAGATTTTTAAAACTTTTATCAATTAATTAGATGATTGAATTTGTGCATGAAACATTTATTTTCCGCGATTGACACCAACAATGAACTGGATTTGTCCGAAATGACTACTATGTCTATTGGTTACTAGCGCAAGTCAATTTAAGCGTTTCTTGAATTTGCAACAGGAATGACAACGGTTAATTCAAAACGCTCATCAGGAAATTGAATCGCATGTAGCATTAAAGCTTACTTCATAACGGGGTCTCAAATGTTTTTTTTTAATTATTCCTTCCCCTTTATCAGCGGCTTATTCATTTTGAAACAAGCAAAACCCGGACAAAATGGAATCCTGCCATTGAACAAGAGTACACAAGAACCTCCTGTTAGAAGATAATGATAAGCCAGACCTGTATGTCAGGAGTCAACCAAGGAAGTGGTCTGCATTTCAGCACCAATAACCAATAAATAGGGCATATCAGTACTTCCTTTATGGCACATTACGTCCTTTTACCATAATGACAATGTAAACTGCAGGGGAACAGGTCTAAATAAGGAAGTAGACGTGTTGATATAAGCTCTTTACGACCAATCTCAGTTTCTGAGGGGGTCTTTTACTGAAACATTGTTCCAAGTGTATCCACAATAGGGGGAATCTCCCCGCTTTATACTCATTTGAAGAGTAACTAATTAGGCTTCGTTTTGAAATAAAAAGTGTCATCAAGGCACAAAGAGTGAGTCACATGGTATATGGGATGTTCTTCAAGACAAGAGAATAGGGTTTGAGTACTTAAATACTGGTACTCCATCTGGTCAAGGACAACGGCAGAATTATATTTGAGGAAATGTAGTTCCTGGGAAAATTCCTGAGATTTATAGTTTTTTTCTTTAATATTTATCTTTGATATAGTTTAAATTGAAATAATTCAATTGTCGCAATAGGTGTTGACACAAAAAGATCCCTCACTGCTCAATGGGCCGGGTAAGGGTATAAATTTGCAGCTCTCCACCGGCAAGTGATGGCGTCTCCATATGAGTGAAAAATTCTAAAGAGGGACGTTAAACAACAAGGAAAAAAAAAGTTTTTCACTCATTGACTTTAATCAAGGACATTCTATCATCCCCCTGAAGACTAAACTGAAGAACGTATGAGTTCTGACCTTGGTTGTGTAATGTTGATGCAAAGCAACTTGAATTGGGGTGATGAATAAATAGGCAAAGCAAAAGAGACAGCGAACATGTACTAGTATGTTAGCGAAATTCTTTATCTTCCCCTCACAAGACCCCTTCGTATATTACGTCAACTGAATTCATTTTGAAATTTTACATTCTCTTTAACACTTTAACTCTTTTCTTAATTTCATCTTTCTGCAACCAAGCTGTTTTTCTACCGCCATATCAACACGAACTAGATGAGTTTCCTTCCAAGCATATGTAACGTCGACTCCAAAACTCATTAGGAGTTATTAGCGAGCATGCATGAGAACGTCTTTGAATCTGCGAAAAGTTCAGCTAGTGCCACTCACAAAGACGGAGATCACAGCCTCTTACATAACAGTATATATAGACAGGGCTTTCCTATCGCTTGTATCCAGAATCTCAGGCACTACGTATTACCGTCAAAACATTAACGAGATACACACAAGTTTTTCGGGAAAACTGACGGGAGGGGAAAGAGTTCATAAGCAAATAAAAATAAAAAACGACTTAAATGAGGCAGGGCTACCTGGTACGTCTTCATGCTGGTAAATATAATGATCTTGCATCTTTACGACATTGAAAGAAATTACTGTACTGCGGCTTATGACGAAAAAGTGAATTTTATAAATTTCTTGTTTTTGAATTCGTTTTTAATAAAAGCAGATTTTTTCTTCTGTAGAAGCAGCATCATCTGAACTTCAAGTCTATATAATAACAATTGATCAACTTTCTCCTTCTAGAAAATGATTTTATCTGATGAAAGTTTTTCTTCACCAACGCTGTCAAGATGTAAATTTTAATAACTAGTAGGCAGTAACTACAAAATTTACAACATGAGGTAAATTCAAAATAACAACATGACAATACAACACATATGCATCAATGAAACAAGGATTATCATACATGCAAAAAAAACAACAACAAAAAAAAAAACAAACAAAAAAAACATTTCCTTACTATTTAGATAATTTTTTTAAATATTTAAATACAGTGACTTAATGTCAACGTCTCTAAGGTCTTGAAGAAAACCTGTCTAAGCTGATTCTGTGAAACAAGAGTTCAACAGCCTACACGCTGTTAGGAAGCTTATAAATCCCCATCATCCTCAACCCAGCTCCGAGGCTCGTTCATTTAAGTCTCCGACTTTTGCCTTATTGAAAACAAAGCCGTATAAAAAGGAATACGTTTTAGGTAGCATTTTAAGCCGCAGACAAAAAACTACTGGTCGCAAGAGAACCTTACAAATGTTGCTGGTATATACCAAGTATGTGATGGGAAAAGTTGTTTTCTGAGAAATAACCATACGGATTTTTAAATACGCCTCGTGTTTGTTCCTTATTGGGCGAATATTATACAACTGTATGCAAATATACTAAAAATTGATTCATTATTGAAAACGAGCACAGTACTTTGCTACTATTTCGCTACATTTTGAAATAGCATATACTTGTAACATGCACAATCTACTTTGATCTGCACACCTAAATAATTCCCACAACATCAACGTTTTAAATAAGAGCATAAACTCTCTGATGAGGCTAATAGTAATGGATAATACTGCATAAAGTCGTTACGCGGACGGTTGCAACGTAACCTTTGACCTCTCTGTCCGCACCCTGCAAGAGCTCTTTAACTGAGCTTTTGAATTTGCAGATATCCCCAAGATAAGGCAATATCGAATGTCCAGGTGTTTTCGGTACAATTGAATTATTTGATGTAATCTACAGATAACAAGTTTTATTCTGTTTTATCTCGTGTGCCTATCTCGAACTGTGCAATGCGAGTTCTTTGAAGGCTTAGCATTGTAAGAACTTCAGAACTATAGATGCACAAGTTGGAGAACTACAGGCCAAAGGTTGCAAACTTGTCCCACTTTTTAATCCTGATAAAAAGGTTAATGATAGAAACAGGGCAATATAGAAAGAATTTTAATGTATTAATGTGAAATTTAAAGTGTTCTTGATGCACAGTTTTAACATTTATCACCTGGGCACCGTGCATCAAAAATAATAGGAATTTTGCACGAAGGCAGTAATTTTTTTTCAGTTCCTAACATATATCAACATTTTTTCTGTCGACTCCTCCTTACATGTACATTATAACCATACTAGTAAGAAATGTAAAGAATGTTAATAGAGCATTATTGCCTTTACTTGATCTACTCTTTAGAAGGTATGATTTCCAAAGTTATCCTGCAACAAAAATGACCCTCTGTTAGCCATTCCAGTTATAAATTAGGTTATATATGTATAAACATGTACCTGTTTTTCTGATTAAATTAACAACAGCAGCATGAGCAACTGAACAAGAAACGCTTTAATTTTGATACTCTAAATAAAAATGCAAGGAGTTCAATTAGTATGTCATCCTACAAGGTTAATATAGAGCACAATACATGTATTCCGAGAAATAAGTTATGTCTGTACAGCCACAAACTGCCATGACAAACACATTAGAAAAAAGACTGTCCAACAGTCTGTTACTCTGCGAAAATCAACTTCACTGATAAATCTCAGCGTGGTGCAAGATGTTAATAGAAAGGCAGTTACATTGCCCGAAATAATTGTCCGTTTATATGGATATATAGAATGTACCATATTATGTAAGTAGTACATTGTAAATCAATTTTATGTGATTTCTTTTATTGAATAACACAAGATTTAAAATTTTATCAAAATATCTGCGTGGTAAAACAATTTTAACTTACTACCCTAGCATGTGGTATTTAAAGATTGTATTGGTAATAGTACTACACACGTTCTGTACCATTACTCTGATTGCCTCGATATGCAGTCTTTTGAACATTATGTCATATTGGTGACCATAATCTATTTTACGGCTACACAGAGTATTCATCTCCAATAAAAACGGGTAGAAATCACCCGGTCGTTGTCAAATTTACGGTCTTGTTTGGTTACGCAACATTTGTTTCAAAAAAAAGATACAGATCTCCTTATATCAAACCCCGACACGGTCGACTTGTCTATGAAAAGGTGCAAGTTTATAAGGCGCGAATGCAGTCAACTCAACGATTCAAACATGATTTATTGCTGATTAATCAATTTATGCAAAATGGAGCATTAAACATAAAATCCAGAGAAAAAGTTCAATAGAAGAAAGAATTCAAACCTGACAATGCATGATCTGACGTTGATCTACATTCAGCCTGACGAATTTTTCATTCAAGCTAAATATATACTCCCAGTCATTATACACACGCTGAATTAAGTGATTTTTTTTTTGTTTTAGAAAAAAATTATATGTTAAAAAAGTAAAATGATTCTTAATAATAATCTCTGAAATGCAAACATCACTTAGGTACTTTTAACAATATTGTGATTGTTTCCAGTAGAGGAATATATAGATTTCCAGTTAAGTGTGCTTGTTCACCAAATGGTCTTCCAAAAGAAAAAAAAATGCCTAATTGTATTTTTATTTAACTCTTTTACTGTGCTTGACCAGAATGGTAAGAAAAATTGGCCAATGAATATTCTACATGAACTGACCGACTTCTTCACCAAAAATATCAAAACATACAATATTTGCAGGGAAAACTAAATGACTCTAATTACTTAGACATTGCTAGCCTGTGTGATTAAAACCAAAATAATTCGAGCCTATAAATGGGGTAAAATAGCAGCGTAATGATATCCTGCATAGTGAGCTCTATTAGAATGGTCTTGTAATGTAAACCAAATCGAGGTTTTATACATTATTTACTGTCGGTTAATCGTGTCGGTACTCGGGCCATGACTGAATGATAAAAGGCCACACAAATAAACGACTTTAACCACTGTCAAATTAACCAGCTTAAACTGCAGTAATGCATGAAAAAAACCGGGATTATACAGTAAGAAGCTTCCTGGAAGAGACAATTACGAAATCGTAAAGCGGGAAAAGATCGAAGATGAAAAGCATAAATCGCTAAATCGATTAACCCGACGTTGTAATATGTTAAACATCAATGGTAGAGAAGGCATCATACTGTAATCAATCAATTATGGAATATCTACTTTTTAAAAATATAATTCAGTTTCATGAAAATGGCGATAACGAAGAGTAATCACGCTTAAAAGTCCATTGTTACTATAACAAAATCGGGAGAAACAAAGACATCTAAATACAGCAAAGGGGAATCAGGTGTCATTGAGGAGTAAGCATACCTGTCACCGGTCATAACGGCTCATTGTCAGTTAAGATGGTACAAAACGGAAAATTCCAAAGACGAAGATTAGAGTAAATAATAGTCTAACAATTTGTATAAAAAAATGTCAATCAGAATTCGACCTATTGATTGTATATATGCAGACAAAGTCATTGTACATGAATCGACCATAGAATTTGAGAAATGTTAAATTAAACAAGATTCCTGATATGTTTGTTTCATCAATTTGTTTGTCATTAGCTTGCCTCATTTTAGATATTGTTGGTACATGTATTTAGAGAAGGCTCTTACGTATTAAATAAACTTTGTGATATAGACTCCATATGTAGCTGATAAGGTTTATATTGCTAAATAAATCAAGGGAATTGACGATAGGAAAGTTAGAAGTCATCAAGTTTATCATGAAACTTTGTTAGGTTAGAAATAAAGACTTCTAATCCCTTCAAGAGGTTATATTTAAATGAAAAACGTATGGTTTCTCATTTCAGCGATGTCAATGTTTTTAAACAAACAGTAACAAAGATCAGCATGAAAAAGCACAGAAATACCAATGAAATTTTGGTCAATATGTTAAAACTGTGTTGCCTTCATTTGAGGTATTTCCTATGCCGCTGATAAAAAGAATCCAATAATTTTTCACTAATGTGACAGGCAAATTTCTAAAGTGCACATAAAATGGAATTATACATAATTTATATAAAATTCATAAGCTATTCATAAAGAATATAGGTCTCTGGTGTTTTTTTTATATAAAATGGGAATGCGAATTTTGTTTTACATCACCGTTTTATATTTCTCATAATATTAACAAGTTCAAAAATATGTTGTTGTAGAGACCGTATTGCTAAATAATATTTTTAAAATGAAAACTTTAAAGGAAGAAATTAGAGATCTTATGTCTTTGGATGTTCCAAAAAAATTAACTCATTTCATTTAGGTGAATGTTTAAAAGATTTTCACTGAAAGATAGCGAGAAATCTTCAGGTTCAAGTAGAATTTTAAAAAAAGATCGCGAATAACTGAGATTTGAAATTCTAGCTTGGCCGCTTTGTAACTTCACAAAATAAAATCAATATGTCAAATTTAAGCAGACAGATCATTTCATTTGATTTCTAATACGGACAACTAGATTTAAGTAGAAGTTTTCAAAACGCGTATTATGTAATCTATTTCTAACATACCCGAATCTAAAAGATAAATATATGTCATTATTAACAGTCTAATTTTGCAAATCTTTTCGTTCATAGTATAATGTTCATATTGTTAAACATTTGCGATCTTTTTTCAAATGTTATGTGAAGTTTGATTACGAAGTCGTAATAATGAAATACGACCGTCATGCTGTATGAATGGTATGTTTAAATCAAAGATCCCCCTAAACACCTGAGAAGACATCAAAAGGCCGGCCCTGATTACAGATTACTTCTAAATTCATGCACATTTACATATTTATTTCTTTGTAATGTATGCATTTTCACATTTGCTTTAGTTTTCTTCGGTGATTATGATCTTATCCATCTTGACCTTTGACCTATGCTCACTGCAATTCTTCTAAAGCCAAGCCACTTGTAACAACTGTCTTGCTCTGTTACAAAAATGGAGACACCTGTAATGCAGCTCATTGTGTAGGTTTTCTTGCATGAGGTCAGACAAGAAATATTTACATTTCTTTACAAATATTTGTACCGATATCGAGACCATATACGGAATCAGATGGCATTATGTTTGAGAGGAAATGGGCGGGAAAAAGTAAAATGTATTTATGAATACGAATAATTGTATCAGTGCCTTTTTACAGTGTTATTCCATCTCTGGTTTGTTTGAATGTGTAAACATTATCATTATTCTAACATGGAAAAGACTTGCGCTGTACATAGGCGCGTTTTGATAATAATAATAAAATGTGCAGTAAATATTTGAAAAAAAAAACACTATTTGAAAAGGATCAAACCCACATGTATTATCTGCATCTATGAGACCCTACTTCTGTTTAGACGTGTATCACTATTATGTCTGTTGATTTAAGCAAGGCTTTGTATATTGATAAAATTTGTAATGGAAAATGGCCATTTTCCTATATTTTGCAAATTAAATTTCTAAGGTCGATGAAAGATCAAGGTCACAGGTGAAAGCCTCTCCGGCGACCAAATACTCTCCTGTTTGGAACCCCTGTCATCGCCAGACAACCCAGAGCACGAGTCGAGTGTTGATTGCGGTTTTCAACACGATCTCTGGTTTGTTTTTCTATTACATAATAATATATGTTCAAGTCTGGGTTCATGCGACTTGTCTTTGACTCCAGATATTCCAGAGAGGCTTGAAGTGCCAGCACTTGGGCGTTCGGCGTTTGTCTGCTCTCCGGGTAACTACGGTACAGGGTCTGAGCTGAAGAATCTCGCCTCTATTACGGGTGATTTATGACATGGAGTGTTTGACATTTTGTATTTTATACAAGTTAACGTTCGGCGGGTTTACGGACGAGGTGACCTTCATAAGCTGCAAATGTCAAACATCAATGCAACATTAAATGTCCTCGGCGTTATGCATTTTTCACTTGGTATAAAATGAGAAGAGCGCCAGAGTCATGAAGTTATTAAATCTCCGTCAATATCACGTTATCTTCATGAGGCAATGCAAAAGAACATCAAAAACGTTTTTAACAATTTATAAACACTTTGAGGTTTCATAAAAAATGCACATAAAAGTAGAGAACTCCAAACATTGGTCACCCGTTAAATTGAATTTCCGCCTTGAAGCAGGTTGCAGGTCGACCTAATAAGATACTGATATTAGCTAGCGTAAAAGTGAAAGTAAAGAACTCAAGATGAATGAATCTATCCACCAAATCTTAATGAACGTCAAAAACAGACACTGTTTTTCTTTCATGAAACATTCTTTCATTTTTTATTGTCATTCCTTACAACAAAGTTGACGAAAAATAATTACAGGTTGCCAGAAGCTTCAGGGGTTGTACCCCGTTGTTACAGCTCGTCTCGCACAAATTCTCGGGGTACGAGACATTTGAACCCACTCCATGGGCGGTCAGCTGACAACTCTGTTATATACGAGGCTGTTCTTCACCACATATCATCCCAAACAAGAGATTCTTCAGGGGTCAACTAGGGTCACACTCCTTATGGCTTGCTCTCGACCCTAGAAATTTAAAATGAAGATAAGTTTAAGACCGACACGTAAGTTTAGCGGGTATTGACCTTTGAAAACATGTTTTAAATGTGTACACTTGACCTTAGGCTGTCTGTATATTTTGTTTCTTGAGTGTTTATACAACTGTAGTTTTTAGACCTTTTCAAGTACTCTCAGTGACCTGTTGCTTTAAAATATTTCAAGTATAACTTACGATTGACCAATTATGTTTCAGTGAACACACGACGTCAAGCTTGTTCATTTTCTAGATATGGCTAACTTTAATTCTAGAGGGACTCGAAATGTCACACAATTTTGATCTCTTTCCATAAACCCAACTACTTCCTCTTTATCCCTTACTTTTCTGATTTACATGGCAAATTGGATATCTTGGCAAACTTGATTTAATTTTACTTAATTGAACCACCTTTAGTGGGATTAACAAGATGACTGCATATACAAGTGACAAAGGTTAACTTATTTTGTTTAAGCTTCAACGAAAGGTAGAGCAATGGTCGAAAAACGTTGATATTTCTAATATAATACAACAAAATTTGTATTTATCTAATTAAAATTTAGCTGACAATAAATGGAGTTTAAAATGATAATGGAGATAGGAATTAAATAGATCCATTGAAACAACATGAATCGAGAAAAGAGCAAACACGGACTTCTAAAAATTTCAGAAGGGAGTCAGTTGCCATTGAGGAGTAAGTATCCCTGCCGAAAGGTCACACTTGGTCTGTGCTCCTTGTCATGGCATATGGAAATCCATAGATAATTCAGAGTGTAAATTATGGTCTAACTATTTTGTATGAAAAACCTCAGTCAGCATCCAACTAATGATTGATTATATTTTCTGACAAGATCATTGTAGGGACAATAGAACTTGGGAAGTGGTGTCTTTAAAAGAAACTGTTGATATCCTTATTACATTAATTTGTTTGTCTATAGCTTGCTTCCTTTTAGACAGTATTCGTACGGAGGGCTAGCTTCTGCGTATCGAATCAACTGGGAAACAGATTAACCTTTTTATGCAGGTGATGAGGGTTATATTACTATGAATATAAATATATACGGGAAGTAGACGATACGGAAGTGCAAATCATTAAGTATATCATAAAATTTTATATAAAGGGTTACCAATCAGGCCCTTTTCTAATAAAATATGTAACCAGAAGTCATTGATGAGACTGTAGCTCTACTGGTCTGTATGTATAACAAAGGAAAAGTAGCACTTGGAGTTGATACTTTGCAACAGGCAGCAATAAATAGAATTATGTATCTTAGTGTAGTCTACCTTTGTGCCAAGTTATATTAAAATCAGACCAAAACTGTAGGAGGAGTTGTTTTTTAAAGGAATTTCACAGAAATTTCTATTTTTAGTAACCATGGCAACACCGTTCACCCAAAACCAATGCACTAAGATATGTATCTTAGTGTAGTCTACTTGTGTGCCAAGTTATATTGAAATCATACCAAAACTGTATGAGGAGTAGCGTTTTAAAGATCTATCACAGAAATTTCTATTTTTAGTAACCATGGCAACATCGTTCATCGAAATCCGAAACCGATACACTAATTTATGTATCTTAGTGTAGTCTACTTGTGTGCCAAGTTATATTGAAATCAGACCTAATTTGTAGGAGGAGTAGCATTTTAAAGGAATTTCACACAAATTTCTATTTTTAGTAAACATGGCAACACCGTCCACCCAAATCAAAAAACCGATGCAGTTATCTACGTATCTTAGTGTAGTCTACTTATGTGCCAAGTTATATTGAAATCAGACCAAAACCGTAGGAGGAGTAGCATTTTGAAAAATGCATTACAACTTGTCGAGATGTTTTTTCCCCATTTCCACAATCCTTTTGTTCGATTCAGAGAGTAAAACAAAATTATTATCGCATTTAAGCTCTTCTGGTCTCTGACCAGTGAAGCTAAAAATGAAATAACTGCGTCCGACTCTGTGGTATCTTTTATTTGAATTAAACAAAGGTACATGTATAAATAGCGTCGCATACCAATGGAAAGAACTTAGGCCAAAGTTAAAGTTAGGCCAAAGTTAAAGGCCAAAGTAAGAGTTCTCATTCTCTTATGTATAATTTGAAAAAAAAATGTGCTTCACAAAAATAAGACTGTCATTCCGACAGATTGTTGAACGATTTGATATCCAGAAATTACATAAATATGGTCAAACAGAAACTCGGAGCATATTTTTTAACATCAACTTCGAGGATTTTGAATGGACGATCAAAATTTTTACCTAAGTGATTGAACAAGTTATCAATGACAAGGTAGAAAAATTAAGGAGTTCAATTTGTAATGAAGAGACAAGTGTATACGGTTTCAAAAATAATTAATCTTCATTTACAATGGTTGTATAAAGTTTTGAAAGGTCGTTTGTTTTGATGTTGTTAAATTTTGCAAAAATATTGTGATTTCAATTTGTCCCAATTTTTTTTCGTATTTTTTAAGTATCGTCATCTGATTTACACTTCTTCTTGAATACATATTCGTACAGTATCCTGGAATTTCTCCTTCACTTCTGTCAATATTCTTGTAAGGGTTAAGAAAGAGGCTTAGTAGAACATTCACTGGAACTCTCTGTATCTTTGTCTGTAAGGATTTTTATGAAGTTAAAGGGATTTTTATGAGTTAAGGAGTTAAAGCATTTGAATATAAATTAAAATTCAATTTAACTGTTAGGAAAAGTATTTAAGACATGCAGACATTATGAAGAGTTTTCTTCATAGAAAGGAAGCTATGGGTGTAAGATGGATGGACGATTTGCAGAATTAATCCCAGCTCCCCCAAAATGCAGTTTAAATTATGGTCGTTACAAACTTGTGCTAATTTTGTTACCTGCTTCTAATAAAGCTCAGAAATATTTAAATTGAGGAAAAATACCATTTTAAAAAATGTTTCATATATCTTTGTTTAAATACAATATTGAAATTTGGTTACAATTGCTTTTTTTTTTAAATAGTGAGGAACTGGCCCTTGCGATAAACAATCGTATCCCACTGCGGGACGTGGATACCAGTAATTTGGATGAGACTGCATAAAGCGAGGTCCCGTGTCGCAGTATGACACGTGATAAAGAATGACTCTGAGTGCCGAGTATATAGGTATGAACTTGTAGCCCTCCATCGGCCGGTGGCATCTCAGTTAGACTGGAATTCTCGAGAAGCACGTTAATCAACGAACAATTGTAATTTTTTTTTAAATATTTAAGATATGACACTCGATAAACAATTACTCACTGACTAAAGCTTAAATAGACTTTTGCATTTTAACGGTTAGTCTTCACATTTCATTTAGATTACCCAAAGATACATAATTCAGATTATACAGTGCACTATGCATTTATTGAAAACTACAAAGGCAAATGTGCGTTTTGTCGTTTATCTGTTTGGGCCAAGGGACATAAATTAATTTTGATTTAACATAGCTTTGTTATACCTTTTCATTTTTTTTTTACATACATGTATTTTGTACTGTCTTTTGTGATGAAACCTCAGGCCCGTCACTGTTGAACACCAACAAATGAAAATGAGATTTAGCTCCACTCATTCTGTGATGTAAGCGGTCCACATCTCATCGACCGGTCCAACATTTCACTCAGCGGTCAAACATCGATTTTTTATGCCCGCTCATCAAAACATTAGAAATGTTAGACTTTTTTTACGTATAGATATGTATAGTAACAAATTTTTAAAGGTATAACAATGTCTACTAATGTCTTATTGTTTTTCATTTCAATGATAAATGTTGCATGCCGTTGTTACCAGTATTACCGTATATATTTACATGAATTAACTAAAACAGTATTTTTAAAAAGCTTGCTCTTTTCATTTTTTTGACATGATTTTAGAAAAACTTTTAGAAAAAATGTTTTGTCATATGTATGTAATGTATAGCAAAATTTCCCCATTATATTGCTTTGCATGAATGTTGCAAAAAATAGAATCAAATCAAAATGTTTTCTTCATAATCTTTCTTTCATTCAATAATAAGCGCAGTGTAGACTTCATCAAGGACCATTACACACTTTGCAGTTTGCTTGTATGTTGTTTTATGTCCCATTCCAGAATTTATCACTCATACAGAGACACCACCACATACCGGTGGAGAGCTACAAATTTTTTTCCTATACGTAGCACTGCGAGTCATTGAGTATTGAGGAATCTTTTTCGTGCCACCACCTACTGCGACACGCGACCTCGGTTAATACAGTCTCATCCAAGGGAACGTTCTCCACGTCCAACATTGGCATTCGAACCCGCGATGTAAGGATCAACTCCTTACTTTGCGACTCTAAGCAGCAGACATCCTAACCACTGGGCCACACGGGCGAGCACACTTTGTAGCGTTTAAGTTTTTAATGATGTTGTCAGTTGCATTTACTGCAAGTTTGGTAAATTTGTACCTGCAAGTTTTTCCAGCAGTCATCTTTTTCTGTCATGATCAAGTCTACACCACATCAAGATACTTTACTTGATTGGTTTACCGTCTGCTTCATTGATTAAAGCTTTTCTATAGAGTTGCAGAGTAAGGAGCTGATTCTTACGTCGTGGGTTCGAATCCCGCACTGCGGGACGAGAGGACCGTTCTTCTAATTAGACCGTAAAAAACTGGGTTCCCCTGTTTCAGTAGGTGCAAGTGCGAAAAAGTGTTCTCACTGTTCAAAATGTCGAGTACATGTCTAAGTTAGTAGCCTTCAACCGGATATGGCGGAGGGACGTTAAACAACCAAACAATTTCAAAGAACAAATCTGATACTGTTAAACCTTTACTTAAGAAAAAAAAATCTTTAAATATTCAAGAGAAATTTGGTTGAAATATAGCTTTTACAAAGTTATGGAATCATCTACAATAAATCATTTCCATTTATAAAAAAAAAAACAAAAAAAAACGGTTCCCCTTCTGATTGTAATGTTCATGCATAGTATATGACACATGGCTTAAATATACTATACCATGACAGGTACATGATTCTCTGTACATACACCAATTTTCAATTGCTAAGGACTGGTTTATTTTAAAGAAATACTTAAGGTAGGATTCTTCTCTGGTTTCTGAGTAGATTAAATATTCAATTTATAATTTCTTATATGTCTTATATATTTAGGTGAAAGAGATTTGAAAGACCATATTTGTCTTTCCTCTTCAAAAATTGTACAACTTGAAATAGAAATGGTAAACTGTGTTCGAAAACTAGCAGGGACTATATTTTTAGCGGAATGGTGGCGTATGTAAATATCTTCTTTTCTGCCTCTCAAAATTATCATAGAACAACGAAATTAGTTATGAATTTTACACAATCAAAGACTTGGGTTTTTCAAATGTTAGCTTAATTAATAATAATGGACTAAAGTCTTAAAAAACATCAAATAAATACGATTTTCCAAACAAACTACAACTATGTTAGCTTTTAAAAGCTTCCAATCTAAGTACAGATATGAGCCAAAAATCCTAGAAAATGTTTATACTGTCTTACTAAACGGTCAAAACTTTTTGTTTTTTTGTATCATTTTGTATTTCTTTAAGACTTCTTTACCATATGAAAATAAGAAAAATTTAAATATAGGGTGCAAATAAAAATAACTAAAATATCCTAAAAATTTAAGAAAAAATAGATAAAATTCGGATTAGCCAAAATCCATTTTTGTTAAACTATTTGTGTCAATTTGGTAATATCATCCTATAGACCCTATATGGTAATATCTTTTTATGCAAAAAGAAAAACGTTTAATCTTTTGAAATAGAAGACCCTATCGCACATTTTTATTTTTAATGTCCAGGGAAAAGGACCTTCACCTGACCTTGACTCTCATATAAAAAGGTAAAAACTAATCTAACTGATACCATCACTTAGTAATATTGTCTTCTTGATTCTGTGAAAATTTCATTAATTTTTAAATACAAGAAATACAGTTTTGTGTGAGAAGAATCCTACCTTAATACAATTTTATATCATTATGCTAGTTTAGTCTGACCTTTTATAAAAAGTGTAAGGCAATACAGTATATAGTGTACATGTAGTCGTTCAAAGCCGCACTATTATGTAGATTTTTCAATCTAAATAGGCAAAAGAGCTACAGCCTAATGTGTAATATTCGAATAAATTAACTTTTTTTTGCTAATTTGGAAGTAGTACTAGTACTATTTTTTCGAACAAGATATATCTCAATTGGTAACCTTTTTGGTTTTTTTGAACCACTTTGCTAAAGACCTTTTTCTTATTGTTGTACTCATTTAATCTAGATTTAAAATCTATGAAGACAAACGCATATTGTTATTTAACTCCATTTGGAAATGATGCGTATTTAAACATTTTCTAAAACTATATTATCTTTGGTTCCAGACAACGGAAAAAACGTGCTAAGAAATATACAAGAAAACGGATGTTTTATTTCGCTGCAATACAAAACAGCGGATGTCCTCTTTGTGTCGCGCTCAATATCTTGCCGTGTTAATTTTAAAACACAACTAGCCATCTGCTACTTACGTGTATAACAACAGCAAGGATCAAAGACTAATGAAATGCCATTGTCCGATTCTTCACGAGGAATGTAGATTTTAATTGATCATAGAAAACATTTCTCATTTTTCATTTGTATTTAAGGATGGTGAGAAAGGGTAAATAAATTACGTAACAACTAGATTAATTTGTTTTCGTTTCAAGACGTCGAGATAATAAATTTAATTATTATTTGTGTTTTGTTTAATATCAAAAGAATAAAGATGTTTATTATCGTGATGTTCTTTGATAAAAATAGAAAAATCTGTTGTAATTTCAACTGAAAATGGGGATCAGTGGATTGTCCGATATTGTCATATTTCGGAAATTGTTTCGAAATTTCGAGAATTTCAGTATTAAGAGATCACTCCTTTACATTATTGTATGATATACACATGTAGATAGAAATACGTATATATGATTTCATCTTTATTCATTAATGAAGTTCCTAAAATAAAACTGATATATGCTTTCTGGTGGATAAAAACGGAACGGTGCCCGCTTTACTCCCTTTCATAACCAGAAATATACGTGATTAAATAATTGAATAATTTTTTAAATGCTTCATATTGCATTAATTATGATTGATCAAGAAATTAGGTTAAAATCACTGTCTTTTATTATCAGGTCCCCTGGCAAAGTTTTGGAATTCTAATGGGCACTATTATTGCTCCTATATAAGCCGATCTATTTTTATATCCCTATGAGGCAGAATTTATTTAAAAGATGAAAACACTTGCCTTGGATCTCGTCTCAGACTGGCTGTTCCCTTCAAGGAATCCTGGATCAACCACTTTAGTCCCTAATGGATTATTTTACATGTAGTAATAATAACAACTGGTTTTCCGCAATCAAGAAATTGGTTTTATATTAGTATATGGAACCATGGATATATTTATTTTGCTAAACGTTTTGGAGGTGTTTTCTTTCAATAACCTATAACTAATAATTTTCTCGATTTCGTTTTAATTATATCTGTTGAAAAGAGGGTCTTCTTTAATCATAACAAATTTGAAGTATCTCAATAAATGGCATGTATTTTGCATTTAAAGATAGGTGGTTGCATATTGGTCAAGTAATTTCAGAACTTTGGCTCAAGTTGGTTAACCAGTTATTTACCGCTAGGTACCAACTTGAAATAAAAGTGGGCGATGCTAAGATTGCATCATTTTATTTACAGCAAAGCAAATGTAAACATGGTCAAATTTACAAAGTGAAATGTTTCAAGCAAGATTCAAACACGGGCGATTACCAGACATAACTTGGGGGAAGTCCCTATCGAATTTGTAGCTTTTAATTTATAAAGTGCAGTTATGAAATTTGAAATTGTTCCCAATTATACCTTGCAAGTGATTGTTATGGTATTTTTATGCCTGTTAATAAATTATACATACATCTTTGAAATTCATACGGTATTTGTGTATATTTTGGATAAAAATTCTAATTAATGTTGAAATAATCCACCAATGTGACCCGACAGACTAATGTATTTTCACCAAATTAACAGTTCTTACATGCGAGGCTTGTCAAACTTCTGTCAAGGTTTACATCCATACAATTCAAAGGTGAGGAAAGTTGATCATCTTAATTTCAAATATTAACTTTTTTATTTCTCTCTCAAATGATTTATGACAGTTAATGAGTTTAGAAGTGCATAGAATCGTGGCTTTATGAATAAATCATTCAATATTTATTGCATATTATAAACTCTGTATATATATAATTTATGTACAATAATTTATATGTATAATGTATATAATTAGTATTCTAACAAATTATTAAAAGTTGAAATCAGTGTTTGTTTATATATTTTTTCAATTGTCATTTTTTAAACTTAAATGCCAACTGTATAAAGATAAGAAAGAAATTAAGTTTTGTGCACTAATAAATAAATGCTGGAATATTAAAAAGGTAAAGACTTCATGACAGATAAATACATTTCAATATTTTTTAATGAGTGTATCCTATACATGAAGTTCTATATACAACAGTTACGGAAAATAATAGTAATGTGAAGGTCGCACGTATTATTCTAATCTTGACTCAATAAATAATCATTTTGTTGTTTTGGCATAAAAGGATTGCCATTTGGTTACATGTCATGAAAAGCAGTATTTTAAATTTTGTTTGAAATAAAGAATTTGGTTTGATTTAAAGTGTTGAGTATTTTTTAAAACGTCTTCTTTGTGTCGTGCTCAGTTTGCACATCAGTGGCATGTCCTTGATCGACTCTTGCAACGGACAATTTTTTGTATACTGTATGCAGCACATGCTCTGGGACGACAGTTAAATGACAAATATTTTAAGAACTGTTCAATTCCTTGGGACAAATTGTTAGTTGGCTCAGGATGTAGAGCGGATCTATCTTTAATTGAAAGCATACATGACCATTGTATTTATAATTCGTGCAGTGGCAAAAAAGCACTACAATGGACCAGCTTGTCCTTGGAAAGCATGTTTAAATATGGAAGAATTGGGAAATATATTCACTAATCTATGATCTCCCACGAGTAAAGAAGCAATCTATTCAAGTGTATGAAAAAACGTAAAATCTGATAATTAGGATTCCCCTATAACCTCTCTGTAATTTATCAATGACATCCGAAGTCTGCAAATCTATCAATGTACGTTAACCAATTCAGCGGCGGCAGAGATCAATTTAGCAGATCCTATTTTATTTAATAGAGTTATTAATCGCGATATAACCACGATAAGTAAGTAATTAAACACATCAATGTTTTTTTCTAATAAGATAGCTCACGGAGTTGTTTGCAGCACTCCTTATAGAACAGGGATTTGTAGGGCAATTATTATGTGTATGATTCGGAAGCCTTGCCTGCAACTGTCTCTACTAGTATAAAAAGACATTTTCTGAAGAAAATTAAACAAATTTTACACTAAATATTTTAGCCAACAGTCATATTTTTCAAGGATTTCAAAAACCTTGTTGCTACTTTACGATGACTTATGACAAACTCTGCGATGTTTGGATTTATAAGGTTGCTGAATGTTTGGCAAAAGGTTTCCCTAGTTGCCCCAACACTGCTTGTTTTAATTTGCTCTTCGTTAAAAATTTTCCAGCATCTTTCAATTACAGAAATCGAGTTTATAAGACAATTTAGGGGTGATACCTAGTTCATTAGTGAAGAATTAATCAGACGAAATGTATTAATAACATGAAGTCAGTTTGCAACGGACGCTCGAACTTTTTCTAATTAAAGAAATAACCTTTGGCATTTGCATCGTGTGTCTCATTGGTCCTTTTCCGTTAGATTGAACCATTCGTGGAACCTTTTGCCCGGGAACATGTTTTTGAAATACGTAATCAATCAAATATTCCGGATTCACCGATGCAAACGATTCGGAGGCTGAGGGCTAACAAATTGTGTTATGTAGGAATACGCTCGACGAATTCGCTCGTTGGCCCCTGGAAATTGGAGCATCCCGAGCAATTCAGATCAATTATTACTTCATTTACAAACGCGATCTGTGCAGTTTGTGCATCACCCGCCATTGAAATTGACATATGGTTACAGTTCCTGCGCTCGGGCGTAACAGCAGGGACGTATAAATTTCTTTAAAATGAGAATGGTTTTGTTTGTTATGCTCAAATTTCAACATATACTTTGTATGAAAAATAAAATTTTAAAAAGAAATCAGTTTTCCTCGTGAATAAACTTTGTGTATAAAAAGTAAAAATTTTTATATGAAAAGTGAGAATGTGTCATTGGTTTGTCAATAAGCGGTATGAGAATTGCTTTAATTTATAAAATAGGAAACGAATCAATGTTTAGGTATATCTTATATTGATTTACGATCATTAATAATGAATAATATTGCGACATGTTTTGTCCTTTTTAAATAATGTACTGTAATGACTATTAATGATGGCGTATAGTGATCTCGCGACCATTCTCGACCCTTTGTTTGTACCTCATTATTACTCGTACCACAAGGGTCAGTTCTGTGTTATGGTAAATAAATTTACATTCAATTATTGTTAAATACACTACGTTCAACTTGATTTTAATTTTTTTTTTGCCCTGCATTCAAGAAAATAATCTGCAAATTTTAAGTCCTCTATGAAATCTACGAAATCATCGAGTTGCTCTTCCAAATCGTCAGGTATATTTTACTAATTCGTCTCGGTATTTTTAACAGAAAACGATAATAATTTCACGGCCAAAAGATCGAAAATAAATGACATCTCTGGCAAAAATGGTCTCTTTCGAGTGAAATGATATGTTTAAATTCTGACAATTAAGTGTTGGATGGTTTCAAAATAAGCACCCTGTCGACAAATGGCGGGTGGAGAATGCTTTGTCCTGTCACGACCTCTGGCCAGGGCATGAATAAGGAGATTGTGTGATCAGCTTGTTAAAGTGACAAAGGGCATCACCAGAAAACTGATAGCGACCTGTCAGACTTGAATAAAAAAACATCATACAATCGCCCTATCTACAATACTGTCAAGCATTTGAGCGACCTTGGTCGTATACAATTTACTACAATATGTACTATTGTGTTTTATAATGTGTGAAGGTATATTATCATATGCTGCATTTGAAAAAGGAATTTGTGTTTTTGGTTTATTAAACCCAGTAAAAACGAATCGTAACCGGAGCTAAATAACCGACCCTTTGGAACACCAGAGGAAGGATCTAGTGCCTAAGAGGAGTAAGCGACTCCATTCGAGCGGTCGAATTCGCTGTGTTAATGTAACTACCGGTATCTTGTCATATTTCTCCTTTCTCTCTCTCTCTCTCTCTTTCTCTCTCTCTCTCTTCCAAGACTACAAACTACCTTATACATGTACCTTTGGCCAAAATACAATGATTTGCTGACATCATTAGAATTTACGAAATACGGATGTTGTTGAAATCCCTATAATGTCAAATTATCTGTCATTGGCTTGCCTAGGTCTGACATAGGTCATGATCATGGCACCTGATCCCACCTCTGATGTTTTGGAGGTCCGTGTTTGCTCTGCTCCTATTTTGTATTGTTTTATGTTTTATGGACTTTTGATCTTGAATACTATTCGTCATCTCCATATGATTCACAGATACTAAGAAACGAAGGTGCCTTGGTACCTCGAGTCCTGTTTATATACCCATACGTTTATCTTTTTTAATAACGGTTCATTTTCGTCTTTATGCGTAAAACACAAAGTATTACCACTTTAAACATACATGACTGGGCTTCCATTACGTTCGGTGTCTAAAGTATGCATGTGCAATGAACCAAAAAATTCCAAAAAGTTACATATGGGCATTTTGTATTTAGAAAAACAAAAAATGAAAAGTTGTTGTCTCGACTTTGTCATGTTTAACGAAGATTGGACTCTATATAACTTAGTTGTCTACTAGTATATATTGGCTATATATGTTATTAGCATCTGTTGGTCAAATGACCAAAGCAAGGAACAAAAAAGGGAGAGACAACATTCCCAATAATTCCGCAAACATATTTTACCAACTAAATATGAGAAATGATGCCAGTAAAATAGCAGTAGAAATGTTTGTGGCGCACTTCTTTTTTTCGCATTGAACTTGCCATGAAATATGGAACACTTTATAACCATGACATTCTGAATCATTTTCAGGAAATGTCTTTTATAGAGAAAGTAAAAAGTTCAATAAATGTCAGATAAATCTAGATGATAGGGTTCACAACTTTTTGATCTGCTGGTAGATGTATAGAGATGTACATGTATATACTCAGAAGTCTCGTATTAAAAATCACATTTAAAAAAAACATTCATTATCATTGCTTGGCAAAACCTGCAAAGATGGGTCTGCATCTTTTCCAGTTGAGCGAGCAAATTCTTTGATATATGTAACTCTTAAAGTGTTGTATGCAAGTATGCGTTACATTAAACAGCGCAAAAACCTGACATTTGACACAGACAAATATGGCGTGGATCAAGATCTGGCCGGATGTTAATCGGCCTTGATGTCCGTTTTCTCAGAATTTAATGTTTCTTTCCACTTCAGTGAGAATGTCTTGTGACAGAGTGTCAAAAAACATGGAAACACACTACTTGATCAGACAAAATAAATTGTCGATTAAACAAATGCTGTTTGTTTTATATTCGAATAATCTATGAAATACGGGAGCTAATCGGTGCACGTCGGATATTTTTTATTGCATGCAATGTGCAAAGAAGTATTTCATACTTCCAGTCAAGAATGAAACATATATGCATGTTAATTACAATTTCATTTCCATCAAGAATTAGTTTTGCAAAATAATGACAACATGGTCCTTATAACCCGTCATAAAAAAAAATGGTTTACTTATGTCTTTAACGCCCCTTCTTGGATTTTTTTTTCACTCAATTTAAGACACAATGACTTACAGGTGAAGAGCCGCAATTTACATTATACTCAGCATTAAGGGCGATTGAGCAGCGAGGGATGTTTGTCGTGCCAGCACCTACTGCGACACATGGAACCTTGGGTTTATATGGTCTACGCAGAAAGATCGGTCTCCAAGTCAGTGGATTCGAGCTCCGCGACTGTAGAGCAAACTCTATAACCACTGTGCCATGACTACCTTGGAAGCATTGTTAATCGAACGCACTCTATTTGAAAGAAATGACTCGAACTACGCGCTTAAGAAATAAATTTTTTAAGCTTGAATTTTATTCTTATTAACCACATAGTTATTTTCTTTAATTTACACCTATTTTTTCGTGAAATTCATTTCTATGTTAAGGTTTAAATTATTTTGTTATTTGTTTCTAAATTGTTTTACAGCTGTTGGATTAGATATACTGATTGAACCCATCCGACACTATTTGATCTTTACTAAAATATTAAATAAACCTAATTTTGAAATTATATCACCGGTCTAGCACATGTGGGAAAAAGAAAACCATTAATTTGACTTCATCTTAATTCTGGAAGTTCCGATTATCTGAAAGGTTGAAACAGTACATAAGGTCAGGTGAGGGCGCACTAACACTTAAACATCGCATACAGGAAAATAATAAAATAAACTGTGGTTAATGATCAATACACACAGATGATTGAACCTGATCGGCATTTGTCAACAATCGGGTGGAGAGAATCAATATAGAACCTAACTGTTTGGAATAAAACTTTCCACAGTGGGTATACTCAAAATGTAATAAAACTTGAAAGATATTGAATGCAGCCTATTCAGTTTGTAATCAGAGCTTGCAAATACCGATAACCCACACTGGCAGGCTAATGCACAAAAAGGCTCCCTGTTATTGTCCCCCCTGACAGACCTGTCTTAGTGAAGAGAAACCTTTCCTGGTGATCAATTGCCCCCATGTTGACATGAACCAGATCAAATAAAGACTCAGCGACAAAGGTAACGTAACACCTTTTCAAAATTGATAATGCTTTTTTTCTTGCATTAGATGCGTTTAAATTTTACGTCATGCGCCGGGTAATAATTAAGTCCCTTTGATCTTCCAACGCGTTACTCAATCGACTACGGTCGTGAGCAGGTTAGAAAACTTTAAAATTGTTCAATAACCCTTTAAATCCACATAGAACTAAACTGAATACATTTCTTTGAATTGAGTAGAGTAATCGGACAAGATGTTAAATTTAGTATTTAGAGGGAAAAAACACCGTACATCTAATCAAAGTGTTTTTGTTAAAGACAATTAAGGACAACCAGCCAAAAATTATTCACGAATAATTCTTTTCATATAACATAGGTTCGTAAATAAATACTTTAATTCAAATTACAAAAGTCTTATAAAAGCATGTTTTTTAAATGAACCTTTATTTATATATGACAGTAAGTATAATTAGTCTTGTAATGAGTATAAGTGTTGAAACGGTCATGAAGGTTTTGAAGATATCATCATTGCCGTAACCCAGACGGCTTGAAGAGGATGCTTAGGTTTTCTACATCATTGCCGGTGATGCACCATTCAACTTCAAACGTCCCCCGCTCTTGATGTTGTAAATTGGATCTGCGGATGCCTTAAAAACATAAGAAAACGATAGCCCAATTTTCTTTCGGAAGCACAACCTTCCTGATACCAACTGCCTGTTTTATGAACTGTTTGTTCGTCTGGAGGTCGTAGACTATCTGTGCCATCTAGTTGGTGGTTTCGTACCATTTCTTGTTATATCATCTGTCTGAGATAATGTTTGCATACGTTTTAATAAAGTCGGAAGGTCAAGGTGAAGGAGATGGATAATTCTGAAATTAAAACCAGAACGTTGTGCACAAAAAAAAAAAAATCAGATCTTCAAAATATCTAAACAATGAATTTCATTTTTGATAGAATTTATTTTGATTCTAATAAAAAGTGGGGTTAAGGATGGTAAAACTGATAAATATCTTTTTATGGTGACTATATTCAAAAAATATTTCTTTTCCCTATCTACAATTCAAATGAGTGAAATTCACTTTTATGTGATTCAGTACTTTAAAATATTAACTTACATACCTATTAAGTATTTTTTATGCCTGTATCATACCTTAGGCTTATTACATAACACGACCTATATATGCAGACGACACTTCTCGGATGTTGTGTGTGGATCATGACGGGGTTTCTTTGGGTTCTGAACTAAATTTCTAAAGAGGGAATCGATGGGTATATAGCGCATTTAGATGTTACTGCTGTGTCTTATATATTAAATATACATATGTTTCCAAAGCAATGCTGCAATGCAAGTTACATTTTAATTTTATGATCCCATGACACAAAAACTCATTTCTTGTGCGTTGGAATAATTCAATTAAGTTTTTGTGCACCCTGCTGGTATCCAAGATATCACGCTTTACAAATATTTAGTGTCAGCCGAACCCGGCTATTTTACTTATTCAATATTAATTTGATTGTGACCTCGCCTGTTTACCCAACTCCTCTATTGCAGTATACTATTACACCCGATTACGTGGTTTTTAAAGAACAAATATGCTTTCGGTGTGCAGTTGGGCTGTTGCCGTGCATTTGGGTAAACAGTGGCTTCGACCTTCTTAAATTGCATTGGGGTGCAATTAAGGAAACTTTTTTTACAATTAACTCCCAGCCCTAAGTACGTACTAAAACAATGCACACTTTGAATTAACAATACCAGTATTATGAACATTTTCCTCTCGAATCGACCTAAAAAATGATAAAATCATAAGGCATTTTACTAGCTTTTAAGTAGGGATATCAAAAGGGGCATGGGTGAATCTGAATTTCGATCAGAGAACAAGAGGGGATTAGATAAATATTTCTTTTATCAATAAGAGAGGATTCGATGAATAAAGTTGTACACGTAACTTTTATCTAAGGATGGTATGTCATTTAGTTAAATTACTCTGAAACTCTTCGATTACGATTTAAGTGAACGACATAAAAGTTTCAGTGTAACAATTATAAATTTTACAGTGTAATAAAAGAGAAATGTAATCTGTAATCAACCTTTGTAATAGTGAGCACGTTTAAATATAGCATGCCGAATCTCGTATTCCCAGTTGATACTGACATAAAAATTCAATTAATTGAAAAATAATACAAATATATATTTACACTGTATAAACAAATATTTTAAGTGTTTTAAAAATACCCTTAATTTAGCTTGATATCAAATATATAATAGGTACAATAATTGTATGAGATGAACTCTTTTCTGTTCAAGTAAGCAAGGAATGATAGATGTGACCACTTGTGGAGGGAATGCTGGCAAAGACCCGGATGTTAGCGCAAAGTCAAGATCTTGCACCAAGGTCTTGACCCTGCTCATTTGCATGGTATGTAGACATTCGTATTTCAGTACGATAGCAATACTATTATTACGTAATACCCAGACTTCTACGAGATTTATTTCAGTTTATAACCATATTTTATGACTTGTATATTTGATTTCTTGTCCAGATTTGAAAAAAGCCATGCAATATGGGTATTTGTTTTGATGTTTTATAGGGTCTAATAAGATTGTTTTTATCGCTTTCGCTGAAATAAATGACCAGTTAATTTATGTAGTGGTACATGTCAAAGTGTGTTTCCTGTAGCAGTATCAAATGTTTAATCTGTAAAGGTCCTTACGATAAAATAGATTCCAAATTAATGAAATTGTGAAGAATATAAACGAAAGAGAGTTAACGGAAATCTGATCACGAAAAATAACCCATATGTCACGACTTATAATTAATGAGTACAACACAATTAATCTGCATACGTAATCAAGCTTTTTTCCACAAGGTTATTTGCATGTTAGAAAGGCAGAGGCATTAAATTTGTAAACAGGTGCACATTAAAATGTGCATTTATTTAAATGTTCAATTTTTTATTTTGCAAATGTCTCAATACGGCATACAATTCGTCAGCAGCTTGCTTTGTTTAGAGTGCTGTTTCCAAGAAATTAATTTTTTGGATTGTTTGAAGGAAACTGAAGAAGAGTTCAAGAAAAAAAAAACCTATATATTATTAAATAGTTTTAAAGATTTCGTTGTTTTTGGAAGTTCTTAATTGTTTTTCATGGCGTTTTCTTCAAACAAAAAATTCTGGGAAAAAACTTCAAAAACTTTACAAACCAAAATTTGTACTTTTTCTGTCATAATGGACCAAAAAAAAAAAAGTCGCTACAAAAATGCTCTTTTAAAGTCTTCATAATTTTCTTAAAGCTTAAAAAACAAAAATATATATTAAAATTATCCAACAATCCTTATATTTTTCTAAACACTCTACAAGAAATATCGGCAACATATTTTATGTGTACACATTTGTCATCTGTAATGCTTAATTGATTTTAAAGACGATAAATCACCTCATAAAATATCCAAAAATTGATACTCAATCATTGTAACCCATATTGATTTGCATATTAAATCTTGATGGATCGCTTACATACCGAAAGAATGCAGTGGCATTTTTTATATTAATTTTTTTTCTTCAGAATCAGTAAATTATTTGTCTGCATTATATCAATCTTCCAATTTTTGGGGAGTAGGGTGGGGATGTAGGTGGACTTAAGATAACCTTCAATTTTGAATATGTTTATATATATATATACACACACTTTTGGGCCTTGGAATCATGAAAAAAAAAATACTCCGGGCCATCTTTAAAATGTTTGCTTGCCCTCTCCCGACGCAGGGTAAAATTATTGGATCGGTAGGTAGCTATATAGGTGGGAATTTTTTTCCCCACAAAACTTCAACATTATAAGAGGAATAAAAAGAAAAAAAAATCGTAATCTGGAATGAATAAAAAAAGTTTGAGTCGGGTCAGCATGGTCAGTATTAGGTAGTTGGTGGGCAGAGGGCAACCCAACAATTTTTGTAAAGATGCTCCGGATTTTTTTTTATCCTTCTCTCCCCTACCTGAACAATACAGGACAGACCTATTCTAAAAGAATCTAAAGCAATTTTTTTTTAATTTATTATAGCAAGAAATATCAGATATGTGGAATAAATATATATCATATTTTTATTTATTTGTTTGTTTATTTATATATTTATTTATTTATTTTTTGCTAAATAACTTTTCTTTGTTTAAAGCAAAATTAATATGATTTTTTTCGTGTTGATTTTTTTTTTCAGCATTTTACTTGATTTTATAAAATTTAATTTTAAAAAGCCATTATGTTTAAAACATAATTTAAATATCAGAAAAAGATTTGTGGCACTTAAAAGCAAAGACTAATGTTCATTTTTTTAAAATAATATAATTCATATTATACATGTACATAAAATTAGACTTTCGGACAATTGATTTTATACACATCCTAAGTATATACGCGGATATATTCTCCTCTGCATAAAATCCTCTGGACCGTATTTCCTTAAACTGATATCATTATTTACTGTTTTTACTTTATACAAGAAAATATACATACACGTACTTCATGCAAAAAGCCATGCAAATATAAATAAGTGTGAAATGATTTTCAACTTACTAGTATCATGATTCAACAGACTGTCGGAACACTGTAGTGTTTTATTAATATCTTGAGAAAAACAAAGTAAAAACGCATATACATGTATTCTGAATACATTTTAAAGTTCTTCTTCAGAAAGTGATATCCCTTTATTTTTATTTCAAATAAATGTAAAAATATGTTATATTTACAGTATTTTAACTATTCAATTAATTGACATGTGTCAAAAATATTTTCATAGATTTCTGAAAGTTTCGTTTCATTAAAAATCACAAATTAATTTTTTTTTGTAATCCATACCAAGTTTATTTATTATAGCGAATGATTTATAAGATTTTTACTGAAGTTTAATTAAAGAATTCTTGACATTTAATTATAATTAATTTTAACTTGAATTAATTTTGTCATAAAACTTTGCAAAATTTGAAATGTAAAAATGGACAAAATTTACCTATATAAGTTTACACGGGCGCAGAAGTCACGAATGCTAACTTACATGTAAATTTGTCTTGTTTTCCTTTCATGGAATAGTTAAATGAAACTACGTTCAGTTTCTGAAGTGTTAACAAGATACATGTATTTCTTAGCTTCCAAATTTGCACACACACAAAAAAAAATGAGAGTAAAAAATTAGTCTAAAAAAGGTAAGTAGGAAATATTTCGGGAAGTAACGAACAATCCACTTTTCAATGCTTCTATTGGTTACCGATGGTCATCCATCAGGAGGGGTATTGGAGAGGTGAGAAAAATGGTTTCTGAAATTGATCTCCAGCAATTACCAATATTAACGGAAAAGTATCCAGTCACTAATTGCCATCTATCAAATTAGGAAATCGACTTCATATCAACTGACATTAAATTTTTAATCCTTTAATGCATAATTTTCAAAAAACATCGTGCAGATACCCAATTTTCCTCTCATCTTCTATAACGGTTCTTTGTTTGGGGTAATGACGTCATTTGGTACCTCTTTGTAAAAGGATAATTTCTAAAATTGAAGGTACACTATTGGTTACATAATCTCTCAATAGATAATTAAGTTGTTTTCTTAAGGGTCAATGGGATTTCCCGTTTGTCATTTAACAATCTCATCTAGCTTTTAGAATGTGAAAAGAGGCAATCTTCATAACATATGCTAGAAATCGTGTCTCTTTGTTGTGTATTGAAAGGAGCGACCTAAGTTTCTTTGTATCTTTTTTTCCACAAAAGTCGCCCATTTTTCTCCAAAATTATCGTACCTCTATCACCAGTCCTGGTATTCCATTCTCCAAAGATCTTCTCATGGGTGTGTTTTCGGGTTTTCCGACTATAGATATATTTTAATAGTAAAGTGGTCTGTCTGAACCTTGAAGTTTTATCGGTTTGATCGGGGCTATAGGTTTCTACGAGTTCAGAACGAACAATGAATTGCCGTGATCAGGGGTGTAAATTTAGGATAACTAGGACTCAAAGTGTTTGATTTATGGCCTATTTTATTGTCATAGGAATGCACCGATGAGCCCATTCTTAAAGACCAAAAAGGGTCTTGCCTTTATGTAAGCCTTAAGAAATGTGCATACTTCAGTAAGTTTCCTGAATAAAGAGTGATTATTGGCACATTGCATAAAGAGCAAGGGTTGCGTTGATTGTGAGACCTCAGCTACAATTAGCCTGCAGACTACAGCGAGATATAATTGGCTATGATTTGGCCTTCTTGACTTGCACTTCAGGGAGATGACCTTAGACTGTATATCAGAGAGAGAAAAATTGTCCTAAACTTTACATTTAAAATTTTGGTGATTGACGTAGATGCATCTGATAGAGTTGTTATTAACAGTTTCAAATTCTGATGATACAAAATAAGTATCTGTCTGTTATTTTCAGGAAATACTCTCATGTAGATGACATTTATATTTATGTGTGAAGCTTTTAAGGTCTTTTGTAGCAATATCATGAACACATTATTTACTCTGTTTATCATTTTTGTTATAAAAAAAGGAAAAATATCAAAAAAACCAAATCTATTTATTACACCAACAAGCTTTTTCTATATATAAAACGAGAATAGCCATATTATTACATGTAATTTTGCTACAAACTTCTGACAAGAAACTGTTTATGCGTCAGCTTTACGTATTCTGGATTCCCAAAGAATCAATTCGATGATTAATGCAATCTGAAAACCTTTTTGGTTTGAAATGAATTTTTTCTGAAATTTATACTTTACAACAAATATAATTAGAAAATTAAGAAGTTTATAAATAATGCTATGATCGATTTTCAAACAAAAGGCCTTTCTAAAGAGGTTCCAGTTTTGACAGTTTAATTGTGATTTAGAAAGTTTTGCTAGTCATGGGTAGGGCCCTTGTCATATATTTTCTGTGTATATTTACAAATAATTATGAAATTCAATACAAATCAAAAGATCTCTCTAGATTCTAGCATTACACAGGTATTTTGTTACATGTAATTTTCCTATCTGTTGATATTTAAGGTAATTTGATACCGAAAAATAGACCAAGTACATCATATATTGCATAAAATAACTGTAAAATTGACAACTCACATCGATACTTTTAAAAACCGGATTACTGTTTGATTCATCAAAAAACATTTAAAGGCGTCATATTGTATGTATGCATTTAAAATTATTATCTTTTAAAATTGAATTGATATGCTTAAAAAGAGATCTTTTCTCCTCCGTTAATTCGCTCAATTTCAGGTCAAATACATGTTTGTGTTATTTTTTTTTTATTTTTTGTCATTGTTTCTTCAAGAGAATTTAGAAATTAAAAAATTCTGAGGAATTTGTAGTGTAACAAATAAAAAAAGAAAAAAGAACTTTCTTTAATGGATGATACTGTAGCGGTATATAAATGAACATGCACGAAGTATATAACTATTGGGTAATTTCATTTAAAATTTTACGAAAAAGTGATATTATTTTTTCCTTACTGTTTAGACTGCATTACATAATAAGTAGAGAACTTACGCCCAGAGCCTAACACTTATGATTGAGTACACCGAAACTCTTAAAGTATATCTTTAAAATTCAGAGGAAATGAATAAAACTGTTTTAGAAGTAGTACTTTCATTCATCACTCCATCAATGATATAAAAACAAGTACTTGCTCTGTGATAAAAAAAAAACAATTACATGTACTCATAACTAAAAATATACTTGCAAAAAAAATACAGAAGTGTCGAAAAATTCCATAAATTAGTAACTAAAACAAAAAATGGAATAAAGCTGCAACTATATATTTAAATAAAAGCATTTAATTTTCATAATATTTGAAAACGTCTGCGGTTGATGTAAAAATCCCTGTATATTAACATTTATATATTTTGTTTTTGTCAGACAATTTAAACATATGAATAAAATCTTCAATGTTGTAATTTAAAAAAAATAAAATAAAATAAAAAAACAACAACAAACAAGTGAGGTATTTCATACATGTATTACTAAACCAGAGATCGATTGGATATGCTACTTATTTCGATATCACTTCAAGATTTAGATTACATTGTTAATTGTTTAATTTTTTTCATAGCAAAAGTGTTGAATTAAAATGATACATATAAATGAAATTGTATCTCCTTAAATGTGGAATAAAATAACTGATCTTTTTATATAAAAAAAAGGACACATCTCTGATTTTCAAAAAAGGAGATTATATAGATTAAAAAAATTGTGTGAAATATTTTTCAGAGCATATCAAAAATGCTTCTTTGCCATCACCAATACATGTGGTTTGTTTTTTTTATACATTAATTTTGTGTCATCTTTTTTTTTTTTGCTATATTTTACCTATTTATGAATAATTATTTCAGAGAAAGAGAGAGGAAATTCTTAACATTGTTTTTTTCCCTACCTAAATATTGGACATGAATTTTTTACTTTTAGAGCACAGAATAAACAGTTGTGAGAATAATAGCATTTTATTTTTATTCTCGTTTTAGGAAAGAAAAAAAAACGTAAAAAAAGAAAATGAATATTTGAACAAGGCAGTTACAACTATCCATTGAACTTGAAACTAAAAGAAGACTTTTTTTTTGCACCAAAAAAAAATTTATTTAAAGAGCATATAGTATTTTTGTTGTTGTTGTCGGGCAATGGTTTATTTTTCTTTTTATTCCCGGTTTATTAACCGATATTACTGAAAACAGACCGTTCGGTGTTCTCTGACATGTTATGCAATCAGCATGCATAATACCCAGACATTTAAAATCTCCAATTCAAAAACTGCGTCGATTTGATTTTTAATTTCTTTGATTTCATATATTTTACGAGTTTTTCTCACACAACCCGTAAACATTAAATCTTTTGTATGATCTCATTACGCTGGCGAACAGCTAAATACTCGTTACGGCAATGCCTTGACATTTAGTCTAGTGTGACATACGGGCATTCAGGAAGCAAAAGGTGGAGCAACTTATCTGACACATCACGAATTAACCTTTATACGTACCATTGCGCATTGAAAATATAGTCCCTTTGATAAATTACACCATATCTCCCGACCAAAAGGATAAGTATAATGCTTATTAGGTCGACACCTTATTCAACAAACAAAAGTAACGAAGTAAATTATATATTCCAACAGTTTCTAATGAAGTCTTCTCAGACGAAAGAAAATGCCTTGACAAAGAACCGCGGTTACTTAATTAATGAAACTCTTAACACCTGTGATGCCCACAAACCTTTGGGTGCCCCATGCTTGAAATAAACTTAACTGCAAACGGTGCATGTTTGTGCATCGGAGATCAAATCGAGTTGGCGGGATAACATATCTGTTCTTTATTTGCTCACTCAATGCAATAAATTGTAGGTTTTGTAGAGTGTTGTGCAGTGATATAATTTTCTTATCACATTTTGAAGGCTAAAATACGATGTATGGTATCAAAACTGCTCAGCATTTCAACCCGCCCAGCAGTCACTCTGCCCAAAGTGACCTAACTCGACCCGGAACGCTGCATTATACAATACACAACTTTTAAATACCACTGTGTGCATTATAAAAGGCAAAGCAAATATAATTACTTTTATGGGCGGTATTTGCTATCACATAAAGAACCCTTTTCTCAACGACCAACATTGTACCCTGGACAGAGGGAATTCGAAAGATACATCTTTCTAGATTCAGTTGCATTGAATAGTCTAAACTAACATTTTATCAAAAATCCTTTTAACGAAGTAAACTATGACCAAAACGTGAAACACTAATCACAATTTTCTTTTTGTTGATTGTAACTCGGTTTTAAAAAATCTACAACATTTAATGTACATATAAACTTGTATACGCAGAAGTACGTTCTGAAGTGAAAATGACTTATTTTTTTTTATCAAAGTTTATTTTTAATAGACATTTTTTTTAATTATTTAAAATAATTTGAGCAAGGTCATAAACACTATTTTGGTTCTCTTTGATTTTCGTTCTGGAAACCGTGTGCAAGGTTATCCGTATGATTTGGATATCCTGTAGGGTTGACTACAATAGGGTTGTTTTAGCATTGTTGAGCCAGAGTTTATACAGATTTATGTAACACAAGGTCGAACATTTGAACTAAGCTTAAAGTACTTGTTACTCTGACATGAAATTGTGTCGTGTTTACAACGTTTCATGCATCTGTAAAACAGATTAACAGATCATCTAAACTTTGTTATCAACCTCCGCGGTTGAAAGAAACTTGACTTTATCTGAAATTAAATCAATATTTGTTGATCTGTAAATAGTATTTATTGCAACGGATGCACTACGTTTCGCCTAGCTATCACAACTTGTAGCTAGGATTCTGAATTTATTATTATAGTTTAGCACTCTGAAAGTGTAGGCAGATGAATGCAGGTATGCTCATCATGTTTTGTTCCAAACAGCGATAGTGAATATTGTAATTGAATAAATAAGCAATCGAGTCTTTATCTTTAGTGTATACACGTACACTTTCAGGGGGCGGATCCAAGATTTGATGAAGAGCGAGCCACATTAACACACATCAGGTAAAATATGACAATGAGAAAACATATATTTTGTACTGGCGGTGAAGCTTTTTTTAAAATGATTTTAAATGACATGGTACCAGAATTCAAACAGTTTAAATATAATGCAACGTGCGCCTTAACCTTAAAGGAGTAGTTGAGAATGCATGTCATGGAGAAGTCTGAAAGACGTTTTCCTTTTTTTTGGGGGGGGGGGATTGAACAAAGAGACACAACAGAATGCAAAAATAAAGATAAACGTATTTTAAAATCTGTTTTCCCTCGGTGCAGTTCAGGAATCCAGACATATCACATTACCCACATTTAAAATGTTTAGAATTCGGAATGAAAAGACTTAATATACTCCTGTAGGGCTCGATATATGTCTGGCTGAGAGGCGCGGACAAAATCAAATTCCCGTTTAAAAGGAAAAGAAACTTTATATCTGTGCAGCATCTACCTTTATATTTAATGTGATGTTACCCTATCATACCAGAGTCCTCGCTAACCGCAATTTATTTTAAGAGCCATTTTGACATGCAGTTGCACCCTTTCGATGCCCCAGCCACGTCTGACTGCGTGCTTCTTTGTTCGATTGCATAAAATATGACCTGTCGGTTAAATAAGTGCGACTCGAATAACATAATCATTATGTCAGTATGACATAAACCTCTAACAGGTAGCAATTTTAGTATTACCCCGATCTCTTTAAAACCAGAGAATACAATGAATACGAATACCATGTGGGGGAAGAAATCTCACAACGTAAATTTAATGTTAAAAAAAGTCAAAAGGCATGACAAGCCAGTTGTGTGAAATGTAATGGGGGAAATGTGCTTTACAAATCAAGATATCTTGACACAAGATAAAAATGTGCACATGTTCAAGGTCAACATCATTGCATAGGTCGTTCTGGTTAACCGGAACGTGTCGTTTGTTCCGCTTGTCAGTTGGTGGTAGAAGGGAGACAATCCTTGGAAAATTACCTCGAACTATTAGCCGAAAAAAATCTTATTTTGAAGATATATATTCCAAACATGTAGTAAAACTGATGAGAAGAATTTTTTTTGAAGCTGAGTAAAATAATAAAATGAAAACATGAATTTACACGAATTCTTTTAAATTACTAATAAGATCCGAGTAAAACTTGACTAGAAATGGACTTTTCTTGTTCATCTCTATTCCTTTGTAGGAACGTTACGAGAGTTGTATTTGAGAATTATTTTTTTAAAATATTCACTTGGAAAAAAAAATATTGAAGGATGCTTGTTATTAATTGTCAATTGAAACTTTACAAAACAGGTTTCCTTGAGAATTCTTTAATTGTTAGACAGTGCTATCTAATTGTGTCATACATGTACCTTCTTTGAGAGAGTTTGTGCAGCTCATTTTAAAGGGTCTGTATTAGATTTTCTTTAAAATGGATATCTTAGCTTGATATAATCCAAGTCAATTTTAGCAGGGTATACAGATAGGCAAAATCACAGTAGGAGAAAAATATTAATATAGCCAATAAAAGGGATATATATGGGATATAAATGTTTTAAATTATTTTCACAAAAACGTGTAGATATTTTGACAGAAATATAGGATTCCCAGCTGCCGTGGTAGCCAGAAAATTATTTATAAAAAGGACAGTGAAAGCCCGGAGGCAGCATTATTTTGTTACACCTAATTTCTAACGTAATTTCATTTTGATACAGAAAAATTATTCGTCAGTGTCAGAACAAGCCCTGGCAGGTTTAATCTTTTGTCACCAACCAGGTAAAAAGTAACAAAAATGAAAGCGATTTACAATTAACCAATGCAAAGACCCATGCATCTGGGTGTCAACCTATGAACTTTGTGTACAATATACTGAGGGAATGGATGGGGTTTTCCTAATGTGGTTGTTCACGCACCGGACCCATTTATTTAGTTGAAGTTCTTCTAAAGAGAGTTGAAACCCCCAGGTAGCTTAAGGTGTGAAAGCAAGGTTATACACCTATTTCAGATTTTACGTAACAGAGTCAAAGTTCTTTGACAAGTATTATCGCCAGCAAAAAATGATCAATTTTTATCTCAAATTTATGGGATTATTTCTAGAAATGCTTTAAATTACAGTCATTATCTGCACGTTCACACAGGATAAAAATAATGGTCAAAAAAGACGATATTTAAGATTTTGTTTACTTCAATGGTATATTACATCGTAAGTTACTGGGACTTGTGCTTAGTGTCACGTTCTTTCTCATTTAAAAAATGGGTGTGAAAATTCCTCAGACATCTTTCGTTTATGCCATACTTTGTTGAAATACATACATGTAAGATTTATTTACAAGTTGTACAGAAATGTAACTTTCACAACAATAATTACAATATGAAATGTAAATTTCGGATTAAAAAACTGTGTATATATCCCATATAAATGTTTAATGAAACTCCATTCCATGTCATTATGATGATAATTAAAACTTAATCTAAATGTCCCATTACAAAGAACAAGTTACGTTGTATCATTATCTGAATGTCATATGACAAGAAATATACAGGTTTTAGTGCTGATGCATCATTATACCCCTCTTTTATTCAACTCGCAAAAGGTCCAATAGGATATCACATTACCTGTATCCTAAGTTTTGATTTCGACGATTTGTCAACGAAATTGCCATAGTATGATGTTTACAGTTGTATTTGACGAAAGGGCATATCGTCATATATAGGTGTAATAGACATTTTGTTTGTTTGTTGTTAAACGTCCTTTTCGAGAATTTTATTTACATATCCACTTGCTGGTAGAGAGCTTCAAGTTTTGTCCTATATATACTCGGCACTTACGGCCATTGGGTAGTGAAGGATCTCTTTTGTGCCAGCACCTGCAACACGGGACCTCGGTTTATATACGGTCTCATCCGAAGGACCGGTCTCCACGTCCCACAGTGGGATTCGAACCCGCGACGTAAGGATCTACACCTTACTTTGGGACTCTTAGAGCAGAACAGACGATCCAACTACTGCGCCACGAGAGCGACTTGTAATAGAATACATGTTAATGTGTTTTGGTGAAACAAAATGTCGGTTCCTTTTTTCCCTTTAAGCCCCTTTGATATTTTTCACACGTAAAGTGACGCCATAAGTTGTAGATTGAAGGCTAGTAATTACATCCCCCCCCCCCGGAAACGAAGTTGGGGGATATTGAGATCACCTTGTCCCCTCGTCCGTCTGTCTGAGTAAACGTTCCCGAGCCAAATCTTTCTTCCGGAGGAACATTAGAAACTACTATTTCACAGAAAGATTGCTGACCTAAGGGTGTGTCATGTTTTTAACCCATGTCATTCGGGCAAGTTCAAAGATGCAAAGATGAAGTCACATACATGTATGTATTCACGTTCGATATTGTCAAAATTTTACACAATGAATGGTGTCTAATTTAACCTTTATTAAACGGTTCTAATAGATGTAATAAGAATATAAAGTCCACCGAGAACCTGTTTTATGCGTAACAACTCTCCTCATACCACAGTGCTAAAAATAGCGACATGTAATACAATAAATACTAATAAAACAAACGGAACGGGACACTTTGAGAGGGGTAAGAGAGGTCCTAGGGAGTTTTGGTATACAATTGCATTGCAAAAGCTCAAAATCTTCTTGAAATATCGGCCGGAAAGGATAGTGTTTCATACAGACAGAATATATAAATTTTCGACCTTGAACTTTGACCTTTTGACCTCAAAATCAAGAGGGATCTTCCTTAGGCCACTGGGAGTTGTTACGTAAAATTTCATTGCAAAAGCTCAAAGGGTTCTCGAGATATCGCGCGGAAACGAAAGTGTTATTACTTTAACAGACAGAATTTTCGAATTTATGGCCTTGACCTTTTGACCTCAAAATCAATAGGGTTTTTCTCTAGTCCATAGGGAGTTGCTATGCAAAATTTATTGCGAAAGCTCAAAGGGTTCTCGAGATATCGTGTGGAAACGAAAGCGTTACAGACAGACAGAATGACGGACGGACACACCCAAATTAATATCCCCCTCTTTTCAAGCGGAGGACAATAATATTAATGATCCTTTGTTAAGTCTCTTTTTGTTACAAGATTACAACTGTATGAATAACTTTTAATAAAATTTTTACAGAATTTTCAATATTAGTTACCATGGCAAAATCATTCATCAAAACCAATAAAGACAAATTATGTATGTTAGTGTAGTCTATTAGTGTGCCAAGTTATATTCAAAGGAGTAGAATTTTGAAAGTATTTCACAAGAAATTCTATTTTAGTAACCTTTGAAAGTATTTCACAAGAAATTCTATTTTAGTAACCTTAGCAACACCGTTCATAGGGATTAAAAACAGATTGACAGAATTATGTATCTTAGAGTAGTCTACGTTTGTGCCAAGTTACATTGAAATCGGACTAAAACTAAAGGAAGAGTAGCATTTGGAAAGTATTTCACAGGAATTTCTATTTGCAGTAACGACGGCAACACCATTCATCGGAATCACAAACAGATATATTGAATTCTGTATCTAAGTGTTGTCTACTTGTATGCCAAGTGGTATTGGAATCAAACTAAAACTGTAAGGGGACTAGCACTTGGAAAGTATTTCAAAGAAATTTCTATTTTTAATAACCAGGGCATATTGACGGCAACACCTTTCATTGGAATCAAAAACCAATACACATAATTATGTATCTTAGTGTAGTCTACTTTTGTGCCAAGTTATATTGAAATCAGATCAAAACTGAAAGTGTGAGAGGAGAAGCATTTTGAAAAATTAACAGACTGACAGACACCTTCCTATCGCATAAACTCTAGAGGTAAAAGAAGTTTTTCTCTTTTGTATATAAACATTAAAACATTAAAAATTTGTGTTGAAGTATTTTCTTTGTGAAAAGAAGTACATGTAGGGCTTATGTTAAAAAGTACATATAGTTCAAGATTTACAGAACCAAGAACATAAACAAGATGTGTTTGTGGATCACTGATGCCCCGTATGGCAGCTTATGGCTAGGTTTGAGTTGACAACAGACAGAGAGACAAACATAAACAAACAGGACAAAAACAATATATCCCCGGGATCTTTCGATTATGGGGCATAAAAACTTAAAGGGCGTATGGCAATTTACTGTTAAAGATTGGTTGTTGCTAAAAACGGCAAAACTTTTTGAAAAGCTTAGCGATACTTATTGCTGATCCTTAAAATTATATCGCTGGACATGGAGACCAGTACGGGTTCTTTGAATAAGACTCTAGCGTGAAACCGTTGCTTTCTTCCTTGTGGAAATTCTTAAATGGACGTCAAAATGTGCTTTTTGTTAAGTTGCTCACAGGTTAAGATTTCCACATGGCATTTAATGTCCACTTTTGGACCTGTTCAGAGTTGTTTTTATTTTCCCACTTGTTTTGATCAGCATATTTTTCACAGCAAATTTTGTTGCTTTAATGTCTCTTTTAAGAATTATTATTCACTCTGATTTAGGCACTCCATCTCTAGCCGGTGCAGCACCTTTAGAGCTATAATCGGCATTCAGGGCCATTGAGCAGTGACAGATCTTCGTGCAAGCACTTACTGCGATACGGGGTCTCTCGGAAGGACCGGTCACCACGTCCGGTCGTTGGATTCGTATCTGCGACGTTAGGATCAACTCCCTGAGCAAACGCAACCCGCGGGACGTTCATAACCTTAACGCCTGTTATAAATGTCAAAGCAACTTGCATAGCCATTTACAGTGAAAATAATGCTTTAAGATTCTTGTTTCTATGTCTTCACCTCCATGCTGAAGTACTTTGAGGTACACTTTATACCATACCCCCGGTATATGATTTTTCTCTAAAGTTTGTCTTGATAGTGACAAATAAAGATCCTTATGCACCAAATTCAACTCATAATTTATTGTTTTCTACATAACCAGAGTCAATAATAAGAGAAGGAAGTGAAAATTGGAAGCCAACTCCAAATTTCCCTCTCTTGATAATGGAGAGGTGTGAATGTCTATGATGTGAACACTTGTAAAAATGAAGGATAAAGGTTAAATAAGATAACGTATTTAGGGGAAAAAGGTTGCACCGCCTTTTAATATTTTTTTTGACAATTCAATGTGAAAATAATGGTCTAGTTTAAACAATTTACTACTATGAAAAAAGTAATCGTAAATGTTAGGTAGCCTAACCAACCGTTATAAAACAATGTCATACTGTGTGGTTACATCTCTGTTAGAGAGGTACGACGTATTAAAATTCATTGTGTATTTTCCCCCGCTTCATCAACTCTCTTACTAGGAAAATCTGCATTATGTTGTTTTGGCGCGGTTGACTTTGATAAAACCGAACTGAACACATATCAAGATTTGCCTGTATTATCTTTTTTGAAATAAATACCAAATATTTCGGCATGTTGAACACAGAAGGTAGATATTAAATACATTGTAACCATTAACAAGAAATGTTTGTAAAACACTTATGCCCCTCAAAATGTTCGGCATGTTGGTCACAGAACGTAGATACTAAACAACCATTAACAAGAGATGTTTGTTAAACACTTATGCCCCCTGCCCCAAATAACTGGATTTTTTTTCTATGTCCAAGGGGCATAATTCTATCCAAAATGGCTCGATCGTACCCAAAATGGAACTTGACCTAGATATTCTTGCGATACATCCGTGAACCAAATGAAATTTCAATTCAATATGTGTTACCTCTGCGAAGAAAGTGAACGGAAACTGATGGTGGACCGACAACAGAAAAGCAATATGACCTGTCTTCTTCGAAAAGGGGCATAATTTGCGGTGATACATAAAACATATGGAAAAAACACAAGCATTCAAGATCAAAAGTCCCTGTCATGATCGAAAAATTCCCTCGTCAATTCAGTGTATAAATATGGACTAATGATAAGTATGAAAAACGTCGGTCAGCATTTGACTCACTGATAAAGTGTATTTGCTGACAAGGTCATTGTATTGACTATATAGAACTTACGAAATGATGACTTTAATCCAGATTGCTGATATTCTTATTCCATCAACTTGTTTTTCAATAATTTATCTCGTTTTAGAATTTGTTAATACGTAGAGAGTGCTCTTGCGTATCGAATCAACTGAGATATATAAACTCCGTATGCAGGAGATGAAGGTATATTGCCGCATAAGTAAGGGAAGTTGGCGATTGAAAAGTTAAAGTCGTCACTTTTATCAGAGAGCTTGGTTGTTATGTTACCACCAGCATCTTTATACCCCACGCAACAAGTTGCGGAAGGTATAATGTTTTTGACCCGTCCCTCAGTCCTGTTTTTTTTTTGTCAGCGCAACTCATAAACCACTGCATAGAATTTCGTTAAACTTTGCAGATATGTAGGATACAATGTGTAGATGTGCATATTACCAGGAAATTGGGATTCCTTTATTTTCCCGGTAATTTCAGCTCTTTGCGTTTTGGGGGAGCGTGAGGTATGTGGGCTTGCTCACTTTTTCTTTCATTTTCAAGTAAAATATCCAAAGATGAAACATGAGTTAAAGACCACAGCAAGTGTTTTTTTTTCTTTTTACGTATTAGATTTTGGGCAAATTCTGCTTCATATGAATATACGCGGTCCCCTCGACGATTATCAAAGCGTTAATGGTGACAACACCATTGTAGTCGGGATCTAATGTTAGGACCCCCCATACTTGGAATGATACGAAGACGTCGGACGTGTAAGGGAAATCTTTGTATTCGATTCCTGATAGTCTGGCTACTTTCTATCAAGCCAGTGTCCCCTTGAAGTTGAGGCCTTATCTGATTTGTTTTTACCATATCATTTCTGAAGACAACAGTTCGGATGAATCTGGCCCGTTCAACCAAGACTCTTTCTTTATTCCTCACTAAGATATTAGCAGTAATGAACGAGAAACTTCAA